>NC_058415.1:3084030-3131678 GCF_002201575.2 Neomonachus schauinslandi | reverse complement strand
ATAGATAGATAGATAGATAGATAGATAGATAGATAGATAGATAGATAGATAGATAGATGAGAGAGAGATAGAGATATGGAATATTACTCAGCCATAAAAAAATGAATCTTGCCATTTGCAACAACATGGATGGACCTAGAGGGTATTATGCTAAGTGAAGTAAGTCAGACAGAGAAAGATAAATACCGTATGATTTCACTTATATGTGCAATCTAAAAAACAAAACAAATGAATAAACAAAACAGAATCAGTCCTATAAATACAGAGAACACACTGATGGTCGTGGGGGGAGGGGGTGGGGACGGGAGAGGGAGGCCCAGGTTTCCAGTTATGGAGTAAGTCATGGAATGGAAGGCACAGCCTAGGGAGTCGAGTCGATGGTACCGTCATGGGCTTTCCAGTGACAGGTGGTAACAACTCTCGTGGGGAGCACCGCACAATGAATGCACAGACTTGTTGAATCACTGTGTTGCACCTGACACTGATGTAACATCATGTGTCAACTGTACTTCAATTTAAAAAGGTGGGGGGAGGGGCGCCTGGGTGGCTCAGTCAGTTAAGCATCTGCCTTCGGCTCAGGTCATGATCCCAGGGTCCTGGGATCGAGCCCCGCATCGGGCTCCCTGCTCCGCGGGGAGCCTGCTTCTCCCTCTCCCACTCCCCCTGCTTGTGTTCCCTCTCTCACTGTCTCTCTCTGTCAAATAAATAAATAAAATCGTAAAAAAATAAAAAAATAAAAAGGTGGGGGGAGATTAAATAAACACATCACAAAAAACAGTAGTAAATGCCGATTTTCAAAAATTCAAAAGGTACAGAGGATTATAACGTGAAAGATAAAATTGTCCTTTCCTCCGAAGGAAGCACAGCACTAACATTTTCTTGCGTCCTCTATAAAATACATGTTCATGCAAAATCTTACATACGCACATCCTTTATACAATTTAATAATTACATATATATAATCCATACTCTTGACTTTCTATGATAATTAATACTATGTCATCAATATCAATACAAACAGATCTACACCTTTCTTTCTTTAAAGGTGGCTTAAAATTCATCTCATGGACAAGACAGTTTGTTTAACCAATCCCATAGACATGGATATTTTTACGATTCCCAGAACGTTAATTTTTCAAACAGTTATGGAGGGAAACTTGTCACACTGAAACATGGTTTTAGGAGGAGAAGAATCTGCACGAGTCAGATGTATTTCCGGTGTATTTTAACTCCTGGAATCCGATGACTTAGAGGAGCATGCCTTCTTCCATTTGATAGCTATCTCAGAGTGCCCTGAGTTATATCCCACCCACACTGGATCACGTGTCTTTGATTTCCAGCTGCTTAAATATAAATGCAGATCCGAGTCTCTTTAGACATTCAACGGCTACGCACATTTCTTTTTCACCAAAATCTGGGTGAGACAGCGTTCGACATCGTCCGATGTCTGTGTGTGCGCCTATGTGTTTCCTCAAGGGTTGGGGTAGTTTTAGTCTTGCCTGTGGTCACATTTATAACTTTAAATAGGCTACTGAAAGCTCTTTCTTGCTTTGTAAAATGTAGACAATACCTATTGTCTTTCCTCAGTGAGTGTTGAGCTCACCAGTTCCTGTCGGAGCCCACGCCCCTCCCCTGCGTCCCTAATCTCCCGATTCTGGACAGCTGCACGGTTTTGCACCACCCACCTGCACGGCCTTGACCGCGGGGCGGGTGGGAGCGTGGACCCCGCGGTCAGGTGGCCGCGCCATCCTCACCACCGTCCCCTCGTGCAGATGACCGCTGCAGCCTGGTTACTCGGATGAAGCCCGTGACTAGATCGTCCATTCAGGTAATGTTTTCTGAAAGGCCCCGTGGACGCTCTTCCCGGCGCACTGGCTCGTTGGAAGACCCCACGGCGCCCTCACCCAGTTACCTGCCAATTGGACACAGGTTCCAGCTACACTTCCTACTCCCCACGTCCTCTCTAGAAATCTGCAGTCACTCACGTCTCCGCATGGAGGTGACTTTTTTCGTCTGCCTGCTGCCGAGGCATTCCTCCTCACCCTTCACATGGATGAACCTCACAGGACGCTCCAGCGGCCACATCGCTGGAAGGGCTCAGCTCTTCATTGTGCCAAGAATATCAGTCTGAACCCTACAGATTAATCAGTCCTGCAGAATGAAGCAAGATCGTCCTCTTAAATGGGGAATCTTAAACATTCAGTGCTCCCCCTTGCCTCCCAGATTACATTATACTGAGTCACACATATTTTGCCATTTGCCCCTGCGTTTCCCAGAGTGCTGAGCTAGGTAATTGGACAGGCTCACAGCAGAGCACAGCAGTTTCTTCGGCCGGTCCTTGGGGTCAGATGCAGTAAGAGAGGCGTGGGTGTCCACGTCATCCTCATGGGCCCACCTTGTGCTTAGGGGCCCCCGAGCGTCCCCCCAGAGGGTCTGCTGTGCCTTGTTCTCTCCCATTGTGTGTGTAGCTGTTCTTCAAGCAGACCTGCGGTGACATCAGGCCAAGCACCAGCAACGGACGCACACACACCCCTTATTCTATCTCATTCCAAGCAGTTCTGTTTCCCTGGTCAAGCCTAGCTAATAAAACCATATGTTATTAATCATGAAATGCATCCCATTAAATCGCAAGGCTCAGCCTGTCTTCTCCCGTACGGTGCCAGCTTGCTTAGATTGTGTGCAGGGGACATACTCATATTTACAACAGCCATAGAAACACCAATTTCCTTCGCCACTGTGCCGTGAAGGTGGCAGCCTTCACACTTCACAGAGCAGCTCTGAGTTTCCCCTTCTTAAACTCTAAGAAAGGTGATGACACCACCGACTAGTATTTTCTGGAAGAGCGTGTAATGATGTAGGAAAATATACACCATGTATTGGGGTTAAAAACCACGACAAAGCATTATATAATAAAAGTTATAAATACGTTGCACAACATATTACCTGTCTACGGAGGGAACCAGAAAAGACATCCAATATTACTCATTATTGTTTCTGGGTAGTCCGATTTTGACTTATTATTTTCTTCATTTTTCAAATATTTTATAATAAATGTGTATTGCTTCTATAATTAAAGCAATAATAACTGCCATTTTCTAAGAGAGATGGAGACATATTTAAGTTGGCAGGAAGAAGACCTCACCCTGATCTGGGGCTTGAAACCACAATTTACAGCCTTCCGGTGATGATCCTTCCTGCTCCCAATTCCTATCACCTCTCCTCCAACATAACACCATCCTGAAAACTGATGTCCTAAAATGTCCCTCGGCTCTGTCCCCTCCCCTCCGGACCTCCACGCCCCGCCCCAAGTCCAGCCGCACACCGTTCCTCTGTTCCAGAGCCCCACCGGGCTTCACATCCACGCTCTCCACCGCCCCGTGGTCATCTTCATCCCCGAACCACTCTGCACCCCACTTCGGTGTGGGTACTGATGGTCGTCTCTACTGAGCACCCTGCTGCAGCTCAGGCCTCATAGACGTGCCAACTGCTGCAGAATTAAGCTCCGGATTTCCACGCACCAAGTCTGTGACTTCCCCGGCTTTCACCATCTCAGGAAATTAGAGCATCGTTTGATTAGTTCATCCCCGAGCCCTGGAGGCCTCCGTTCACTCACGGATGTAAAGTCTCATCAACCACAGCTCCAAAATATGCCCCGGACCCATCCTTTCATTCCATCTGCATTGCTAACGTGAGTCCCAGCCAACATGGTCTCCTGCTTCCAACACCCCAGTAGGCTCCTAACGGGTCTCCCCAATTCCCTTCTCCCTCCTGCATCCTGCATCTGCACGGAACTCCGAAAAACCTTCAAATCCAAGTGGCACAAACACGTGGTCAAACGCTCCCCATGGATTTGTGTTGAGCTTGGGGAAACGCGGACTCCCTCTGACACAGCTCTTGCTGCCCCCTTCTTAGATCTACTGCTTACTCCCCTCTGGGCTCCCCGGATCCAAGCACAACGATCCCTTCCTGTTCCTCAGACAGACCAAGGCTGAACCTGACACAGGATTGGGTTTCGGTGCTTGATTCTCCACCGCCAGGGATGTTTCCCCTCGCTTTTTCACGGCCTGTGCCTCCCCACGTTGCAAAGCTCGGAGCGGACATGATTCTCTAAAAGAGGCTTTTCTGGTTCCCTCCATAGACAGGTAATCAACCCCCAGCCGGGCATCCCTCCTTGCATGTAGCGCTGTCTGAACCCATCACCTCCACTGTGGCCTTGGATGTCACTCACCAGTCCCCCGACACGAGAAAGTCAGCCCCATTCTCTGCTTCTCTCGAAGCTGTTTTCCAGGCTCTAACACGGTGCCTACGGTTTTGAACTGTGGTCGAATGGGTAAAATGAACGGATCTCCAGGACTTTTTCATAGTTTTTACATCAGTGTGTCTAACTAACACTAACACCAACACCTGTCTCTGTGAGAGGAAACCCCTGCCGTAGCCTTAGGCTTCCCAGTTCAGTCTTAGAGTAGCGACCGGTTAGCGGGCCACCTTGCCCAGCTTGCTAGAGGCCCACCGGCTGTGGGAGCAGGAGGCAGGAAACATGACGGGCCCCTGCGAATGCGTGCTCAGGCTTCACGGGAGCACCGACTCGGGGGCACCGACTTGGGGGTGCTGGCTCGGGGTGCCCACAGCTCTGAGCCGCCAAGGACACCGTTGGCGCTCCCTGCCCTGGGAGAGAGGCTGCCCTCCAGAGAACAGTTCACAGGCACTCCAGAAGAGGAGAGAAAGCAGACGGGAGGGAGAGTGGATCGGAGTCCGGACGCAACCACAATGCTTCTCTTCGACCCACCCTCGACCTGCACTCAGGAAAGTATCTGCGTTCGTGCTGGCATGGTTCCACACCCAGACTGGGGGAGTCCTGCCGACTCCCCATGTCCCGTCCACCCTCCCACAACAGCCTTTGGAGAGGTGTCGTCCAGAGCCACGACTCCGGCCGGCTCCAGCGCCCATGGTCAGAGTGGCTAGTCGTGGTGCAAACACCCCCCAGGAAGAAAGCCCTTCCTTTTGAGGCATTTTTCTTCAAATTTCGTGGGGTACTGTCTGGAACCCCAGGTATTCCAGGCACTGTGTTTGGAGACAGTGAGGGACACTAATGCAAAGCTGTGAGAAAGTCCTGGAGATCCGAGGTGGGGGTGGCCGGGTGTGTGAGAGCAGAGCACCCGCACTGCAGAAGCGGGCCAGTGACAGGTGCACCCCACACCCATGAAGTAGGGAAAGGGGAGAAACCGTGATCACGCCACATGTTGGTGAGGACGTGGAGCAACGGGACTGTGGCTGGTGGGAAGGGAAATGGGTCCGGCCGCTCTGGAATGGGACACGGCAACTTCTTAGAAAGCTAACCATGTCCTTACCACCCTGCCCAGCAACTGTATTGTGGATGTTTATCTCAGACAAATGGAAAATTAGGTTGACCCTAACACCCACACGAGTGGCAGAGAGCTTTGCTAGCCCACACCCACAGAAACAGCCCAGATCCCCATCGATGCGTGAACAGTGGCCCCTCCACATAGTGGGTACAGATGAGCAAAGGGAGTGAGCCGAAAACAATCTGGGTGTGGGTCTCAAGAATGTTATGTTGAGCAGAAAGCAATCTGAGAACGTTACACACTATAGAATTCCGTCTCTGTAGCACCCTTGAGCTGACAAAATTGCAGAAATGGAAGAGAGGAGTGGTGGGCTGGTTTGGGTCATAAAATGGAGCATGCAGGACCCTTGCAGAGATGACCTGTCCCCCCTCTTGAACTTCGGTGGCCACAGGAATCCGTGTATGGGATAAAATTGCATAGAACTAAGTGCACACATACACATACACTTAGCTGTAAAAGTGACGACATCTGGATAAAGTCAACAGACTGTTTAAATATAAATTTCCGGGGTGATTCCACATTGCAGTTAAGTGACAATCAGGGGAAATGGACAAAAGCGTCTATGGGATCTGTTTCTCATGACTGCGTGTCTCTCTACAATCACCTAAAAGTAAAATATTAAAGAAATGAGTGTGTCGGCATGTAATGACACAGCTTCAAAACTACGTGGCCTTAGAGTTAAATGAATATAAATCGTGATCGATTTGAATATGAATATGATCTGACACACGCAAGCACAACTGCGGTGAGGTGCCGGTCTGGGTCTGCGCACCCCTCGGCCTGGCAGAAGCTGGTGAGCCAGCAGACCGTGGAAGATCTGGGGACACGGGGACCGTCACGCTCACGTGTGTTGCACAGCCCTCCCGAGGCCGCCAGGCATTGCTCGGGAAAGCTGAGTGTGTCATCATGGAGGGGCCGGAAATTCCACTTCTGGGGACACACGCGCGTCACCGGCAAGTCGGCCCAGGACGGACCTGCAGGAGGGCTTTTGTGCCGACCAACCATGCGCTGCGCCGTGCGGGCGGGACGGGACCCCCAGCAGTCAGCAGCATGCCGTGTGCGCAGAGGAGTAGAGGAGGGGGCGGGTGCAGCCCCCGGCCGCCTGCAAAGTAAGAGAACAAGGGTCTGCACCTGCATTCCACGTGGGCTGGAGACAAACAGAAAGACCCAAACAACACCGCACCCAGCCACGTACCTCATCCAGGCACGCGGCCCACAAGAGCTTGTGCCTCTAGGAGGTGGGGTTGACACAGGAATGAGGGATTTGGGAATAAATGGGGTAAAAAATAAAACCAGAGGAAGCCTCTGCGTGGTTGCTGCCCGGGGAAGGCAGTGCCTTGAACTGCGGACAACAGCGAAATGGCGCAAGATCCCTGTAGGGGTGGGGGTGGGAGGACAAGGGAGCAGACCCTTTCCAGAGGCTATATCTAGGCGGCCCCGGAGGGAGGGTCGGAGGGAAGGCTCTGCTGCAGGGATCACTGGGGTAAAGGCAGAAAACCAGAGAAGGAGCGGGGACTCTGGCGAGTGCAAGCAAACTGAAAGCTGGTTCCCAAGCCTCTCTCCCGCCAGCCAGAAGGGAGAGGAGCACCCGCTCCTTCCCAGGGGAGCTTCAGGTCTGTCCCCAGGGTGGCTGTCAGGCAGAGAGGGGCCCCACAGTGTGTCCCAGCCCTGCCTCCTGCCTCGTTCTGGCTGCTGGGGCTCCGGGCAGCGAGGACATTCTCCCAGGGGAGGGAGCCGAGGGGCTGGGATCGGGACTGGGACACAGGCAAGCTGGGGACCTGTAGGAGCAGGCCAGCTGGCTTCCCGGCTTCCCGCTGTTGCTGGGATTGCTCTCTTCCTGCCTGACCCTGACCGGGTGCTAGAGAGGCAGCCCCGGAGTGAAGGCCGGGCATGGGAGGCCCCGCCAAGCAAAGCTGCCTCATAACCTGATGTTGTTTCCCGGGGAAAATGCAACCATTGTTTCCACACAAAACACGCCTCTGCCCTTTGCCAGGCCTGTCTGTAGAAAGTTATTTCTGCAAAAGCCTGAAGGAAAAGACTGGAAAAAAAAAAAAAAATGTGCTCTGGCTTCAGTTTCCCCATGCACACTTCTTAGCCAAGTACCGTGAGGCATGCTTAGCAACAGGGCCAAAGGGGCCGCAGCGGGGGACAGCGGGACATGGCATGCACAGGCGGCCCCTAGCCTCCTGGTCCTGGAGCTCTTGCGTTCCCCTTTGCCATGGACCCTTCCAAAGCCTCAGCAGCCCACTGACTCCTGAGTTTACTTTTCCCCAAGAGCCAGATCATAATCAAAATGTTGGGCAAGCAGGTCCTGGGCATGCCGTCGGCAACCTCGGGCCTCCTGCAAAGATCACCGTGACCCTCAAATCCCCACACAGCCCTTGTCCCCAGCCCTCGCTCAAACTGATGGGACAGAGCCCAGCCTCCACCAAGCCTCCTGAGGCCATGCCCTCCTCTTCCTGGCCAGCCAGGCTGCAGACCCCCTCCACCCTCCCTACCCTGCGGGCCCCAGCAGAACAGATGCCGTGGGCAATCCGTGCTGAAACACTCTTGCCATCCTGGCGAGCCAAATAAATGAAACTATGATGGAGTTCCACTCATAATTCTCACTTAAAATGCTCAATTTTAAATCAGGAAAAATTGCATTTCAGTTCGGAATGAGATATTCTAACGGTATTTTTAAAGGGCCAAGGCATCCGCCAGTCACCCCCTTCCCTCCCAACCGCCAAGGCTGCTCCCCGTCGTGAGGGTCAAGCCTGAAGGGACCTTGGGGGGCTGTGGACGGCACTCCCTAGGACCCCCGTGCTTGCGCCGCGGTCACTGCTTCACCATCCCTGGAGTCACATGCCCACAGGGGCCCGGACCCCCCTGCAGAGGGATGGACCCTGGAGCCTTGCAGCCCCGGGGACGTTGGATGTGTGACAGCAAGCGAGTGGAGTGAGTGTGGCCGTCAAGGACAGCCGTGCCGTCCTCCACATCCCGTAGCCAGCTGGGAGGCCCTGTCCTGTGGGGATGTAGCCCCCAGCTTGGCCTGAGCCTGTGCAGGGGACAGGCCATCAGGAGGGGCCACACGGCGGCTGGCAGGGCTCCAGCCCCAGGGGTGGTGCTGGTGGCCCGTGGCCCTCGAGACAGACGCCCCGGAGGGCTTCCCAGGCATTGAAACAGCGCCTTTGGGGCTCTTGACTCTCAGCTTCTAGAACAGCTTGTATTTCAGGACTGACTGTACAAGTCCTCTCCTATCAAAACCTCCCCAGGCCCAAGTAGCATTGGAACATGAACTGGGGATCTTGTTTACTTAAAGCGTTGCTCCACTCCCTGCAGAACCCACTGGGATTTTGTTACTGCAGTCGTTGGAGATGAAATTTGAAAGTAATCCAAAAAAAAAAAAAGCAAAATCTTGTAAGTTTGATTCTCAAGCTTCATAACCGCTGGAAGCGCCGATGGGATTATTTATTCTCAGGCAGGCCATGCCACGCTCATGAACGCCTGGGCTGGAAGCCTGCACAGCAGAGAGCTCCACGCCGGCTGTTTGCTTTTCTAAAGACTCTGGAGCTCGGGCCCTCAGATTCTGGGACGCCAGGCCCCCGCTCAAGTGTTTCTGCCGCAGGCCGTCTGCCGCCAGAGGCCAGGGCCTTCCTGGAGACAGGCACTGCTCGGGGGGCACGTCGGCGCCCCCCTCCCCAGCTGGTTTGATGTGTCTTTTCCACCTTGTGGAGGCTGGGAGGGACTCTCAGCCTCAGCTCCACACGCTCTCTCTCCATCTAGATTGGTCCCTTCCCCGAAGGAGCTAGAAGCCACTGGGGCCGCTGCCCATCTGGGGATGTTGCAGGAGAAAGAAAGAAGGAGGAACGTGGGCACCTTCCCAGCACTCGCAGGGCTGGCTGGGGGAGGAGGCCCATCCTTTCCTCTGCTCTGACCCTTTGGAGTCTCCTATACTTGGGACACGGCAGGTCTACTAGCTTGCTTGGTGACTGTAACGGACAGGGTGCCTGGAGTAACAGAATCTACTGTGTCCCAGGCCTGGAGGAGGGGAGTCCAAGGTCCAGGCGTGGGCACTGCTGATCTGCCTTGAAGCCTCTCTCCTGGAGTGTAGACTGTCCTCTGCCGTGTCCTCGTGTGGCTGTCCCTCTGTCCTGATCTCCTGCGCTTATTAGGACTGCAGTCATGTTGGATTAGGACCCACCCTAGTGACTTCAGCTACCTTCATCACTTCTTGAAGGGCCCTGTCTCCAAACACAGTCACATTCTGATGTGCTGGGGGTTTGGGCCTCAATATGAGGACTTGAGGCCATGACAACTCAGTCCATCACAGAGAATGTCTTCCAGCAACACCGCTGTTGTCCTGACTTCTCCTGTGAGGTGACAGGTGGTCAAGGGCTGGGGCTGGGTGCTCTAAGATCAGCAGCAAGGATGGAGAGGTCCACAAAGGCTTTGGAAAAATAAAAATGGTACAACTTGAATGTAGAAAGTCTTTTCCATCTCCCTGAATGATCCAGTGAAAGTCTTGTGCCCTGGAGTTGGCTCCCACATGCATCAGGCTGTCATCGTGTCCTAGCAAGACCACAGCAAGCATGAGCTACTCTGTCTGTCGGAGATGACTTCCCCAGCTGCCCCTAGTGACCTTCGGGGGCCTCTTCGTATAGGATCTGTTGTTGGAACTCTCGGTCCCACGAAGGATGGAAGACCTGGTACCCCCTCGATCATGAACACACTGACCACCTTCCCTGCCTCTGAAACACAGTCCTGGGGAGGATATCTGATGTGTTCTTAGACACTGTCTCAAGCCCAGGTCATCATGTCAAAGGCGTTGGCCATGTCATGGGCCAGACTGAACACTCCCCTTCATTCTTTCTAAAATCCCAGTCCCTCATTGTTCTTAGGACTTGTCCCCACCCCAAAGAAACGCAGGGCCTGGGAGACACAGTGCTCATCTGTCCTGGGACCATAGCTAGCTTAGGTCTGAGTGGTCCCTGGTGGGCTCAGAGTTCCGAGAGATGTCCCTTGATTTCTTGGAGCCTGGGCACCTCTCGTCAGTACCCACGTCCTCCCCGCAGGTCGGGGCCCTGGCACTGGTACACAGATCAAATCAATTCCAGGAATAGCCTCTAGTGTCCCACAATTCCCCGAGGTGCAATTGCAAAATCACCTCTCCGGGCTGTGGTTCCAGGAGCCCTTGGACATGCTCTCAAACACAAGAGGCAAGAGGGGGTGGGAGAAGCCGCCTCCCAGGTGGTGTCAGCATTCTGCTTCCTGCAAAAGGGAGATACACCTGTGGCCCAGATGGGCTGTCCGGGTCCTCGCAGGAATTCCCGCCTGCTTGCCCAGAGGTCCCGCAGAAGCCAGGCAGCAGGGGTGCCTTCCAGTGCCAGAGACCTCATTCTTCCTGGCCCCGGAACCATGGGAGAGCCTCACCGTCCCCATCTGTAAAGTGAACTTAATAACACCGACCTCACCGAACTTCTAGGGGAATTAGCAGTGATAACAAATGTAGGCACTTAGCACAGGTCCCTGGCACGGGAGGAGGTCAATACCGAATGTCTGTGAAGCGTGGGGAATAGGACCAGGAGGCAAACAACATCCACAAAATAGTGAAGAGTTAAGGGAGGGAAAAGGAGGTATGTTTTTCTAAATGTCTGAGGAATTTTTTTTTCCAAAAGTTTTAGCAGGACAAAGTGGAAGCAAAAGCTGCATTTTGTCCCCCAGGCTGACACTTGCACACACACACATAAATATGCGTAGACTTAGGTAGCTGGATGCAGACATGCTCTCTTCGGGATGCGGTCTACTCTGGTGCTCCGCCGTGAGCTCTATCCATCACACACACCTAAGAGGCCAACCTGAGCTAGGAGAACACAGGTAAGCTTATTTCAAGACTGTTTTGGCCCAGCGATGAGTAAGGCCACATGTTCGCACCAGGAGTGTTCCGGGAAGCCTCTAGTGCATTCTCCGGGCACCTTAGTTTCTACCCTGGCTCTTTCCCAGGTAAAACGCATCTTCCAAGACCAGGCCATGACTGCAGAGTCCAGTTTGGTGTGAACGTGTGAATGTGAAGTGCTTCTATTATTAAGCTGACACGAGAGAGAGGAATATTTCTCTGGTGATGTGTAGCAGCTCCTGGCATCCAGAATTCCTTTCCCCAAAATCCTTCCAAATAGGGAATTTGCAGCACTTTAAAAATGAGCCAAGGAGACCCCAAGGAATTTGTGGATTTGAAAATACTCAGTGCATAGTGGAAATACCTTTTGCTTTAGAAATACGAAGCTCTCCTAACCACAGAAAGTACAGAAGCACGACCGCACTGACTTCTCTGTTGGGATCCCAGGGCGAGAGCATTTGGAAACTACATCAGAGCCTCCAGTCCATCTGAGTCTTCCCTGGGTGCTGACATTTTCAGTTTCAGCTTTTAAAAGTACGAGGATTTCATCCCTGAAACTCTAGCTCTTTGGGGAATGCAGGATATATTTCTTTCCCAGGAAGACATATTTAAAATTCTTTAAAATAGTGAACACCCTGAAGATTCAGAGAAGTTAAAACATTTATAATGCCCAGCATTTCCTGAGTGCTATGTTCTGGGCATTGAGCTTGGATTATTTTATTGGACCTCCCCACAACTCAGTGACGTAAGGATGGCTACCAATGTCATCCTTCCATAATAACAAATATTTGTTGAGCATCTACTCTTTGCCAAACATCGTTCTAGCTGCTGAGCAGACAGCAGAGAAGATGATGTCCCATCCCAGGCAGAGGTGATAACCCAAGGATGGAGACAGAGCACAGCAAAAATCACAGACCTGTGATAGCACATGAGGTGGTGATAAGTGTCTCAAAAATGAAGTAGGGTTAAGGGTTCAGATGAAGGGAGCAGGGTCAGGAGTGACTTCTAGGAAGAGGTGACATCTGGGGGCACCTGGGTGGCTCAGTCGTTAAGCATCTGCCTTCGGCTCAAGTCACGATCCTGGGGTCCTGGGATTGAGTCCTGCATCGGGCTCCCTGCTCGGCAGGAAGCCTGCTTCTCCCTCTCCCTCTACCCCTCTCCCAGCTCGTGCTTGCTCACACATTTTCTCTCAAATAAATAAAATCTTTTAAAAAAAGAGATGGCAAGATCTCATTCCTTTTGATGGCTGCATAATATTCCATTGTATATATATACCACATCTTCTTTATCCATTCATCTGTCGATGGACATCTTGCAACAACGTGGATGGAACTGGAGGGTATTATGTTGAGCGAAATAAGTCAAACAGAGAAAGACATGTATCATATGACTTCACTGATATGAGGAATTCTTAACCGCAGGAAACAAACTGAGGGTTGCTGGAGTGGGGGGTGGGGTGGGAGGGATGGGGTGGCTCGGTTATAGACACTGGGGAGGGTATGTGCTATGGTAAGCGCTGTGAATTGTGCAAGACTGTTGAATCTCAGATCTGTACCTCTGAAACAAATAATGCAATATATGTTAAGAAAAAAGAAAAAAGAAGAAGAAGAAGAAGGTAGCAGGAGGGGAAGAATGAAGTGGGGGAAATCGGAGGGGTAGACGAACCATGAGAGACGATGGACTCTGAAAAACAAACAGGGTTCTAGAGGGGAGGGGGGTGGGGGGATGGGTTAGCCTGGTGGTGGGTATTGAGGAGGGCACATTCTGCATGGAGCACTGGGTGTTATGCACAAACAATGAATCATGGAACACTTCATCTAAAACTAATGATGTAATGTATGGGGATTAACATAAGAGTAAAAAAAATATATTGAAAGAAAAAAAAAGAGAAAAGAAGAGGTGACATCTGAGCATCAACGTGAGCGGGGAGTATTGCCACTTGCAATGTGGGGGAAAGCTGTCTACACAGGAGAAGAGCAAGGATAGGGCTGGGGTGGGGGTGAGGAGTGAGGGGCTGGGGACCCCCGCTCACCTCAGAGAGGTGGGCAGGGCCTGAGCATCACAACATCTTGGGTTTTATGTTGGTTGGGGGGAAGAAAGGAGGCTCCGGTGCAATCTGATAGTCTCTATTTCATCCTATTTCACTTTTTTTGTCAAAAAACAATCATATCACTTTTTTAATTTAAATTCAAGTTAGTTAACATATAGTGTATTTTTTTTAAGATTTTATTTATTTATTTGAAACAGAGCTCACAAGCATGGGAGGGGCATGGGGAGGGGCAGAGGGAAAGAGAAAGAGAAGCAAACTCTCCGCTGAGCAGGGAGCCTAACACGGGGCTCGATCCCAGGGTCTTGAGATCATGACCTGAGCCGAAGGCAGATGCTTAACCGACTGAGCCAGCCAAGCGTCCCCATATAGTGTATTCTTAATTTCAGGATAGAATTTAATGAGTCATCAGTTGCATATAACACCCAGTGCTCATTCCATCAAATGCCCTCCTTAATGCCCATCCCCCAGTGACCCCATCCCCCCACCCACCTCCATCCTATTCCACCTTTTAATAAAACATTAATCATGCTGCATTGATTTCCCAACCCATTAACACAGTGACAAACACACAGTTTGAGAGCCAAACTCTAGTGGGAAAACCTTGCTTCTGAATGATTCATATCCCAATACAGACATTAGAAGAGAGACCTAGCAAGTTTGACGATACCATCCACCCAGTCCGGAGATTTCACCGCAAAGTGATTTTGGCAGTGGACCCAAATGTGAGCCCTTCCGTGTTGTATCTTTTACGTGTGTGTTCTCTTACCAGTAAGGAGGTCCACGTGGCCCAAACGCCCGTGAGTGGCAGCGTGGGGCTGCCAGGTTCCCCAGCAGGCGGTCGGCTCTCAGGGCCACTCGGCCCCGACCCTGAAAGGCAGCTGACTGCGGGCTCCGGCCCTCCTGTCAGCACCACATCCGAAACGCCGGGCATCTGATGGCGCCAGCCCGCACCAGCAGGACAGAAGAATTCAGACCCACAGGTGCTGTGGCGGCGAAAGGGGCTCCCTGGGCTGGACGTCTCCAGTGCTGGTGGGGTCTGGGGCACAGGTCTCTGCACAGGATCACGCCGCCCCCATGGACACGCCCGTCTGGTGTCTCCCACCCTATCATATAATCCTTTCTAGAAATACAAGCTGGTCCTGCTGCTTCCCACCGGGTCCATTCCCACATTTGAAAACCCGCCAGTCATCAGCCACCCCTCTCCTCTTTCCAGAAAAACATGGCCCTCAGTCCCCCTCGTCAGCAACATGGAGGGCTTCCGTTTAGACCCCGAGGATCCGCAGATTCCAGCCCAAAGGCACACGTTGACCTTGACGGTGTCCTCCACCAGGCCCTCCCCGGAGCCAGGGCCTGAGGTGTCAGTTTCAAGCTGTCAGCAGCCCTCGCCCTGGTCCTGGGGGGGACAATGCTCGTGCCAGGGGCGAGCCAGGAGGCAGGTGGCTGGCAGGACAATCCCTTCTCTGGATTCTTGAGCTAGGGGCCCAGCAAGCCTCAGCACAGCCTGGGACAGCTCATCCACCTGCGTGCTTTGAGGCCGTACTTCCATCAGGAATCGCCCGCACTCCCCCGGCGTCATTCGCCCCCGACCCTGTCAGCCCCTCTGTGCACTCAGACCACTTCCTCTGACGGCTGGCATCCAGAACATTCCATGGTTCCAAGCCGCTGACACCCTTCTCCCTGTGACAGTCTGTGCCTTCGGAACTCACGCAGGACAGAGGGCCCATCGAGGGCCCCTGGGCTGTGGGCGTCTGCTGGGGAGCTGTGGGGTGCTCCCAGGGTCCGGTCAGGGGTCGGGGCAGCTTGGCAAGGAGTCAAGTGCTCCCGGAACCAGCGCCCCTCCCAGGGCAGGCAGCATCGGCCTGCAGGACCTCGGTGCGGTGTGACCAGGTGCTGCCCTAATGAAGGTCTTCGAAGTGTGAGGAGTCGCAGTTGAACCGAAGTAAAGCAGTTTCTGCTCTGCCCGGTACCTCGGAAGGCCGAGGCTCCAATGCCCGGGCTGCCCAGAGCCGTTTGCACGGAGCGCCTACAGGGTGAGCGTCCCCAGCGCCCCGCACAAGTGCTGATCAAGTCTCAGGTTCCTTGCTTAAGGATAACGGCTTCACTGAGATATAATTCATTACCATGCAATTCGCCTGTTCGAAGCGCACAACGCCATGGTTT
This sequence comes from Neomonachus schauinslandi, assembly GCF_002201575.2. Lineage (NCBI taxonomy): Eukaryota > Metazoa > Chordata > Mammalia > Carnivora > Phocidae > Neomonachus > Neomonachus schauinslandi. The sequence goes on along the minus strand of NC_058415.1, from coordinate 3,116,230 downwards.
TCAGTATATTCACAGGGAAGTGAGACCTTCACCACCATTGGATTTTAGAACATTTTCATCATCCCAAAGCGACACCCCTTCCCCCTTAGCCGGTAACGCCCCCCTCTCCAGCCCCAGGCGACCACTCCTCTGCCTCCCTCCACTGCGGATTGGCCTGCTCTGGACATTCCCTGTTAATAGAATCCTTCCGTGTTTGTCCCATTACGTCTGGCTTCTTTCACTCGGCATGGGGTTTTCAAGATTCTTCCACGTGGTGGCTTCGTTGCTGGCCCTTCCTGCGTGTTCCTCGTAGGACCACCCGCACGAGGCTGCTCCTGTCCTCCGTGGGTGTCCCCGTGAGTCACGCCGCGGCGGCCATGCCCTGCGAGGCTGCACTGAGCAGCTGGACTCAGGCTCAGACGTTCACCGGCTGACGGCTCGGCAGCCCCACCGTACTGCCTTCCCCCCGGGCCCCTCTCCCGGAGAAAGGCCCAGCTTCCTGAGCCATTCCATTCTCCGCCATAACTGACATTCCACCAGGACTCCCGTTTCCTCCTCTGGTACCTGCTGGAGGCACGAGGGCCACTGGAAAGTCCGTGGGATGCCCTCCAGTTTCCTCCCAATTTAGACCAGGCTTACGTGTCTACGGAGAGCTTGAGACTCAGTTTTACTGACAAGTCCTTTCATTGTGAAGAGACACACGGGGGAGGGCAGTCCCACTTGGCGATCACGGGTGGGAGAAGATGGGGGCAGGTGGCCTGTGAGTCCCCAGTGGGAGCCTGGAGGGAGCGTCCCCCGCCCCATGGGCATAGCTACTGACCGCTGCAAACACAGGATGTGCCGGACTCTCAGGACTGCGTCACCCAGGGCTTACGGTGACCACGGACACTAGCTACCAGGTTTATTTATCTCCGTTTCAAAGGTGGGGAAAGCCGAGGCAGGAGAGAGGAGCTGGGTGGGTCTTGTGATTATTGCAGCCAGCGGGGAGGACCTCCTCCCCACGTGACTGGCAGCCGCCACCAGAAGATGTGTGCCCCTTTGCTGCATTTCTGGGGCCCTGCTGGCTCCTGGGCCAATTGGTCCCGCTGTCCCCCTCTGGCCCAGCCCCAGCCCCAGCTCTGCTGTCCCGCCAAACCTGTCAGAGCAGCAGAGGGGGCCCGGCAGCCGGGCCTGAACGTCCAAAGGCATGCTTCTGCCCCCAAACAAGCCTCCTGTCTTCGGTGACACCAGAGGGAGACATCCCCCAGGGACCACAGAGCATAAGCATGGAAGGGCCTTGGCCTTCCTGCACAAAGCAGTGGTTGCGTTCACGCCGGGGTCCGCTGGGCTGGATCTCCTGGTCTGCCGTGCGTGTGGCCCCAGCGGCTGGGAAGCACAGGGTGACGGGGATTCCCAAACAGAATCTCAGCGTCTCTGGAGGTAGGAGTGCCCTGCAGGCAGCATGACTCTCGGGGCCGCTGATGGCGTCTTCCTAGACAGAGAAGCAGAGAAGAAAGAGCAGGTGCAAGAGCCCCTGGGTGCTTTTTCTCTGTCTGCAGAAGGTGAAGAAGAAAGAGCTTCTGTTAGAAACAGGATTTCAGGGCACAGAGGGGGGCTTCTCGCTGGCCCTGGGGGCACTCACTTGGCTGGGAGCAGATGCAGAGCTGGGCACGGAGCTGCCCATGTCCCTCAGACACAGGTGGCTCCGGGGGTCCCAGTCGTGAAGAGCCTTGGACTCCAGCCCCGAAGTAAACCCAAACAAGCCTGGGTTGGAGGGTCACGTCTAAGTCCTGATGAACTTGGCAGCCTGAGCGCTGGGCCCGGGAGCTCAGACCCCGGCTTTCACACAATGGGAACAATGGGAAGGCCCCCACCCAGCTGATGTGTCCCTTCATGGAGGAGTGTTTCCATTCGTGGAAGTCAGGCCTCAGCCCAGAGTGCCCCGACGCCCACCCCCGGGCCAGCTCGCTCTGGGAGGAGAGACCCATCCATCCTGGCTTCTCCTTCATTTCACTTCCCCAGCCCTGATGCTGGGAGCCGCGGGCCTCCGCCCTCCAGCCCCTGGCCCTGGAGCCGGATGACTCAAGGTAGGCTTTCCCAGGAGGCCCCCCCGCCAGAGCCTTCTGCCAGTAGCCCGGGAGGGGAGGGTTCCTGGGAAGCCCGCAGCAGGCGGCCCGGCTGGTTCACGGCGGACCCCGCCCTGTGAGTGGCCTCTGTCCCTCCGGCACTGATCGAATTACAGCCGCTTACCGTGTGCAGGAGGGGTATCTGAGACTGCAGGACGCCATGTGGGAGGATAGGGAGCCTGGGCCGGGCAGAAAGGCCTTGTTCCAGAGAAACAGGGAGGCAGCCGACTGCGGGGAGTCCAGAGCAGGCAAAGCAAACCCAGGCTGCCTCACGTGCCAAAACAAACTCGAGCAGTTCTCCCAAACCGGGTACTTCCCGGTCAGTGCTCCCGCCAAGAAATTCTGCAGAATTCACTCCCAGAGGTCTGGAGTCTCTCAGGAAGGGCCGGGGTGCCCTGAGTTCACCCTGTTTAGGCACTGGAAGGAGGCTTCAGACCGCATGAGCCTTCACAGGGGTCCCAGAGAACACCCCACCCTGGCAAGCTCCCAAGCTACCAGCTCAAGGGGCTTCCGAGCAGCAGGATAAGCGCTGGAGAGACGTAGCCTCCCACTTCCCAGAGAGCAACTGAGGCTCAGGGCAGTCTAGGCAAAGCTGGGGGCACACGGCCAAAGGGCTCACCCCCAACGCCGGAAATGGCTTTTCCCCCAGGGAGCTGCTGTCCGCTCACACTGGGGTCAGGACCCAGCCCCGGAGAACACACGGGGAAGCCCCGGGGTCCCTACGCGGTCACAACCCTAGAGATGCAAATGTTAACGCATTTTGCAGATTGGAAGACTGAGGTCTGGTGGAAGGAAGCAGCCTGCTGTCATCTCTCAGGAAAGGATGGATAGGAAGCTGGAGCCCAGGCATCTCTGGGACCACAGCCCACACTCCCGCAAGTCTCAGATACAGCCTGTAGCCACCAAGAGACCGGGCATGCCCCCCCACACACAGATTCTGAGACCCTTTGGCACAAACCAGCAGTTCTCAGAGTGTGGGCCCCAGACCTGCAGCATCAGGAGAGACAGGGACATCCCATGCTCAACCCCAAACTTACTGAATCCCGAGACCCTGGGGCAGGGCCCAACTGTCTGTATGGTCACAAGTCCTCCCCTGGGGGCAAGAAGGGCAGGAACCTGGAGGGAAAATCCACGTATGGGCAGAGCACTCAGAAAGTCACGGCCAGCCCAGGCCCACACAGACCCCATCCTCAGCCTTGCGTGGGCTGCAGAGGGGACCCAGGGGGGCTGGGGCCGCCACAGGACCCCAGCAGGCCCGCACACCTGGCAGGTGAAAGAGAATCCAGCATTGACCCCCATGGGACCTGACCTGGGAGCTGGGCTCCTCAGACACCTGCCAGGGCCTGGAAGGGACCGAGGCCAGCCTGGGGCCCCAGCTGGGGACATTTACTCTCCTCGATTCTGGGTGGAGACTCTCCTCAGGGTGGAGGATGGAACAGGCAGCCAGTCCCAGGGTGGCGCCCTTTCCAACTAGACTGTGAGGTCAGTATGAGCTTCAAAGGGGCCAAAATAGGAGTCTAAGAATAGCCCACCGGAAACTGTGGCTGGTGCAGTGGGAACGTTCCTGGCCCCGCAGGGCTGGCTGCTTCCCATGCTGTCTCCAGCCGGGGGCGGGGGGAGCTACATGGGCCCCCCGCAGGGCTCCAGACACACAGCGAGATGCAGAAGCTCTGGGTAGAGGGGGGGGCGGGGGTTTGATGGGGAGAGCGCTCAGAGCCTGGAGCGTGGGAGCCCGCCCCACGTATGTGACCCGGAGCCCCTGTTTGCTGGGTTCGGGCCTCGGTTTTAGGTATGCTCCTGCTTGCAGAAGCTGGTTCATGGTATGTATCTAACATGCATGTTCCCCATTTGTTACCCAGATGTGTCATTTCCTGCCAGACCTTCCAGACTCCCAAACTCAGAGGGCAGAGCATCAGCACCAACCCCACCACCCCCACCCCTAGGCCCTCTGAGTCACAGTCTGCATGCTCACAGGGCCGGGAGTCCAGGAAAGTCAGGGAACACTTGTCCAGGCTTCCAGAGGCCTGCCCCAAAGCCTGGAGTGGGGCCAAGGGTCCCGTGGGAGTCCTCCTGGGGTCAAGGTCTTAGCACATTGGGCGACTGTAGGCGAGAACACTTCCTACAGTTAGGAGGTGGTGGTACTTGGCTAAGTGAGGCCAGGAAGCCACTGCCCATGGACAGAGGACTTAGGCAAGGTCCAGACACCTCCTCCGGGCTCCTGTGGGCATATGGGCGGATGCCGAGCAGTCTGGTTGCGGCCACCTCTGGCAGGGACCCCCGAGGTCACTGTGAGCATGAGGACCCCCACTGCATCCGTGGCCCGACACCACCAGGCCATGGACACCCCCACCCAGGGAGTGAGCCCCAGTCCTGCCCCCGAGGGCTCTCAAACCTGCTGGGGGCAGATGCACCCAGCAGGTAATGACGGAGCTGTGTGGAGGCAGACAAGGCCGAGGGCCGCGGGAGTTGCTGCCCGCAGAGAAGGGGGGGCCAGGGCAGCAGCGTGTGAGTGTCCAGCCAGCTGCAGCTGGTGAGTCCGCCTACAACGGCGGCTGCTTCCATTTCTCTGGATCCATCCAGTCCCCTTCTTTGGATGGGGATTTTTACTGGAGTATCATTTACATGCAGCACGGAGCCCTCGTGGTAAGGACGCAGCTCGATTCGTCCTGACGACTGTATACACTCAGGTCACCGCCCCACAGCGACACAGGGAGCATTTCACCCGCCGGAAATTCCCTCCAGAGACCCCCACTCTTCGGATTCCGCTGCTGTAGTTTGATGCGGTGTGTCCTTGACCTTCACAGGCACGGACTCCCACAGTGTACGCGCTCCACATCCCGGCTTGCGAGAATCCACCGAGACTGAACAAGCATCTGTTGCCCTCGCGGGCAGAATGCCAGCGTGTGGGTAAAGCACACTTTGTGCTGGGACTGGTGGACGTTCTCGTCATCTCTGGTTTGGGACTGCTATGGGTAAAGCAGCCAAGTGCAAGCTTTTTCTTTAAAACTGTTTTTACAAATTTCATTTAGGTGAAATTCACACCACATAAAACCAGTCGTTTCAAAGTGAGGAATTCCGTGCCATTTGGTGATGCAGTGCATCACCCCGAGCCCCAGCCCCCGCCCCGGGCCGGCCACCCTCTGTGTCCTGTCCATGAAGCCCCCTGCTCTGGGTAGTCCGCGTGAACGGAGTGGTCGACCGGGCAGCCCGACTCTGGTTTCCTTCCCCGCGCATGACGCGTCTGAGGCTCATCCTTGCCATAGAAGGTGCCAGCCGTCCTCCTCTGTATGGCTGAATACTGTTCCGTGGTGGTTGGACCACAGTGTGTTTGTCTTTTTGTTCATGTTTTTTGGTGAGTACATGTGCTAATTTCTCTCGAGTGTGCATCGAGGAACGGGATGGCCGGGTCGTGGAGCGTGCGAGGAGGTGTTTGCTCAGCCTCACCGGACACGACCAAACACTTCGCCCCAGGAAGTACACAGTCCCTGGAGTCCTAAGCAATTGGGAACATCGGGACAGGTCCTGTGAGCACCAGTTGGCGCCAGTGGACACCTTGCCCCGTTGCCCAAGCCTGCGTGGGGACAGCCGCGGGCCTGGGCTGGGAGCCTGCCGTCCAAGCTCCTGAACCCCATGAAACCCTGCCCTTTCCAGGACCCCTTGTAACAGTCCCTGCCCCACCGTGGGCTCTCTCCCTCGCCCCCTGGCCCCCCGGGTCTGCCCCCAAGCAGAGGCTCTCACTCTATGTTCCCCCCTCCCACTCCCTCAGGATGAATTAACAGAACCCCACCGTGAGTTCAGACTTTTCCAGGTAAGACTCAGAGCAGGCCCGTTCTGGGGCTCAGAAGCACAAACCTCCAGAGACAAAGGAGCGCAAAGGCCTGACCATCTCCCCAGGTTCTCTGAATTGTGTTGTGCTTTGTGTTGTGTTTTTTTCGTGAGAACGGACATGAGGACAAACTCCAAATTCACATGCCCCCAGACCATCCCACCACCCTGTCACCCTTGGGTGCCCTGAGTGGCCAGTCGGAACTGGGGTCGCCAAACCCCAAGGAGGTATCTCGGCAGGGCCAGCCTGAGGTCTTCCACGTGTCACCTCCATCCGCCAGGGGCAGCGGGTGCTTGGGGATCACCCCGAAAATCTGAACAAAGCGGTGCCCAAGCTCCAGCCCAGGGGTTGAGAGTGAATTCAAGTGTGGTCAGGGTTAGAATGGCTGGACTCGGCGCCTGGCTCTGGACGCTGGCCAATCCTGAGAGCACCCTGCGTTAACCCCTTCAGCCCCAGCTGCCCCCTAAGCATGGCGATGGAAGAGTGGTGGCCACAGGTCTGCCAGCTCACACCCCCGGGCCGCGTGGGGGCCCATCTCTGGCTGCTGTCCTGCACCACGGCACTTTGGGCGGGAGGCCGTTGGCAGGGCAAAGGGGATTCAAAGGTGCCCCCAAGACTGGACGGAACCTCCCGCCTCCCCTTGCATCGCCCTGGTGTGTGTGGCTCTCTGGGGCGGCCCCCAGGCGGGTGGAGGCTGGGGCACGGGGCGCCGGGAGCCGCGCTGAGCAGGTCCCACAGAAGCAGCACCCCTCCCCTCCTGCAAGTTCGGGAAGGCACGCGCGCCTTCACCTCCCAGTATTACCCCAGGGGCCGGTTCTTGGATTTCCTTTTCGGTAGAACACATATTCTGTGGAAACAGACAAATAAGTCCGCAAGACCGCACGCAAGGCAAGGTGTTTTGTGCCTGAGTTCTTCGGTATCCTGAGAGCAAATAAATCCACTGTCTCTGCTGTGCTTCCACGGAGGGAGGGGGAGAAAACAGCTGAAGTAAACAGAGCACATGCCGCAGGACTCAGCCCCGGGCGCGCTTGTCTGCCAAGCCACAGCCGTTATCACGGACACCCAAGGAGGAACAGGGGGTTGTGCACTGCAAGGAAACGCCACAGGACATAGGATGATTTTCGAGGCCGTTGCAAGGGGGGCCTGTCTCCCGCAGCCGTCCCCGCACATCCTCGGTCCTCCTGAGTGTGGATAACTCTGGAAGCCGCGGCCAGCTCGGCGGCCGTCTTTGCGTGCCTGGGCCACTCTCTGCCTGGGATTTCCAGGCACGCGGGGACGCGTTGGTACAAGTGGTAGTGATTGAAATGACCAGAGGGGGGTCTACACACAAGATGGGTCTGTCGGGAGAGTGCAGCTCGTGTGTGCGGGGATCAGGAGCAAGGCTGGTGCAAGGGGGCGGGGGACGGGAGAGGAGCCCCAGAGCAGAGACTGGAGTCACTGGACCCGCGTGAGCGAGAAGCCCGAGGGCCACAGGGTCGTCCTCCGAGGGGCATCCACTGTTGACACACTTCGAACTCTGTTGCACACACTTCACTCGGGAGGCTGAACAGGCACCTGTTGGCATCTACACCAAAACAGTGACGGTGATGGTATGCCCGGCTGGCCGGGCCCTCCCCGTTCCGGCCGGCTGTCCCCTGGGGCCATCACTCAGTCCCCATGGGTCCTCTCTGCAGTCCCGTTGCCCACGAGGAGGCAGGTGCAGGGCTCGCGTGTTCTTGGACTGGCTCCCTTCCTCCACACTCCCCGCTGCAGCCTCGGGCAGAACCAATCTCGTCCTGTGGACACCCGGCGGGCACAGTCTTGGCAGCGAGCGCATCTCTGGGGACTGTGAGGACTCCTACTCTGCCGCTCTTCTGGAGCCTGGAAAATCATGCCCTCATGTGGGGCGGGGGGCTGAGGGTGACCGAAGAAGAAGAATGGTCTGGCCATCTGCGGTGAGAAAGTGTCTGTCCTGGGGCTACTTTCCTCGGAATGCATCTGTCCCCGACAAGGATGGGACAGCCTGCCACTCAGTCCCCACGCTTTCCTGCCTCTGGCACGCTGCTCATTCCATTCGCCATGAAGCTGAAGTATGAGGGGTTAAAGACAGCTGCGGTGTCTTTGACCTGCACCCCCTAGAGGGCTGGGCATGGCACCCCCCGCCACCCAAATCTAGGTGGCTCCCGGTCTACTTTAACCAATCAAGTGTGGCAGATGAGGCAGGATGTGATCGAAGGATGTGATTGGCCTCTGGCTCAAGCATCAGGCAACGGCTGCATTCTCTTCCCATCTCAGGGGACCCTCCGGGGGAACCTGAGGCACAGGAGGAGTGCGGGAGTCCCCCGAGCCCTGACCTTAGCCTGGCTGAGCGTGCAGCCTCCCCCACCAGCTTCCTGGGGTGAGGAATCACCCAGCAAAGCCCCGCCTGAGTCCCTGACCCACGCTAATCACGAGATCCAGCACACCATCTCAGGTCACCGAGTTCTGGGGTTAGGTCCTCCAGCAGACAAGCAGCCGGAGCGGGACACACCCGGGTGTCTTCCTCCATCCCCGAGTCCCCGGCCCAGCCCCCTCGTGCTGGCCCGCATCCTTGGTGTATCTGGAGCTCTCACCACTGGGCTTGGGGTCTCATCTCTGAGGGCGTTGGGAGCTGCCAGAGGACAGGTGGCTGCTCCACTGGTAAGCCAAGCCCGGGACCCTTGGAGCCACACCGAGAGCTCTTGTTCTCGCCCCCGGGGACCCTGGCCTGGAGGCCTGGCCACGTGGAAATTCACCCAGCCTCTACGGAGAACCAGCCCCCCAGGCCGCTGCTCAGGGCGGAGCCTCTCAACCTCAGCACCGCGGACACTGGGGCCCAGTGATGCTGCACGTGCCGCCCTGCCTTGTGGGACCCTTGGCCGTGTTTCTGGCCTCACACGAGTTGTGACAACCAAACGTGTCTCCAGACCCTACCAAGTGTCTCCAGGGGGCAAAGCTGCCCCTGGTTGAGAACCTCTGCCCCCAGGGGTCCTGACTTTGCCAGAAAGAAGCCATCTCTGATCCCCCCAGAGCTTGAACCCCAGGTCACACAGTTTCTTCCTTCAGATGCAGCCTTGGGAGACATCTGTCTTGTTTGCACCATCAGACCATGTCCACTTGCTTTTTTTGTGTGGTCCTGGGGCGGGGCGGGGGGGTATCCCCGGCAGCCCCCGGCCTCTCCCCTTCTGCCTGCACCTTGGAGCCCTGAGGAAGGACCCGGAACCCAGTGCCCCCACTCAGGGGTCGGCATGACCGGGCCCCGAGCACCTGCTCCGCTGTCTCCGCGAGCTCACCCCTGCATAGATGAGCTGGAGTCGGAGTGAGCCCTCTGACGGGTGCCAACCTCCCTCGGACAGGAGACTGAAGAAAAGGGGTGCAACAAGGCCCCGCCTACACCGTTCACACTTACAGTGGCAGCAACAATCCCCCGCCCCACTTGCGGGAAGGACAGGTTGTGGACAAAGCCTCCTCCCACCACAAAAGACAAGACAGACCTACTGGCCCGCTAAGCATTGTGACCTCTCAACAAATCTTTGACCACTGTTTCCCCACCAGGTCCAAAGGGAAAGTGGGTCGTGAAGAATTTATTTACAGGATGATCCCCAAAATGATCCAACATAACTGGTGAAGTTTCAGCTAAAACCAGTGCCTTCCTCAATAACCCGCAGTCCTCAAAAGAATTTTCACAGCTTTGTGTACAAGACCGATCTTACTCCGCTGAAATGAAAGTATCCCTCGTGCATTCAGGATGGAGATACAGAGCAATCCCGAGCTAGGTGTTTATTGAAAATACCTTCCCACACTGATTACGGGATTTACAGAGTGCCTTGAAACATCACCCCCAGTGACTCAGTTCTTTTGCCCTTTGTAAATACAAAGCTGAGATCCCAGTGTGCGCTTTTCATACCCCAAGGACACTGTTGAGTAGTTTCCACCCCAGCGGAGACGAGGTTAGCCCCTCACCGAGCACCTTACACCGTGTCCCACAGATCTCGCCCTCCCGCGTGGGGGACACACAGGAGCTGAGACACGCTGCTGCCTCGGCCTCCCCGGGAACTCGGGCAGGGCCCCGGCCCCGTCCTGCCCCCACCGGAGAAGGCCCTGGCCTCAGCACCCCTGCCCAGGCCGGTCTGTCCAGGTCTGGGGCCGATGCCGGCCACCCCGCACGATGCTCTGATAGTCCCGCACCGTCCAGCCTAGTATCCGAGGCCACGCCCTGCACGGGCCCCTCCTCTTCCACATGGAGGCCTGTGTGTTTGGGGACAGGATCCTGAACCTGGGACGCCCCGGTCCTCTCTCCAGGCTTTGTCTTCCATCCCCACGTCCCCAGAAGCAGCGCATTTCCACGGGAAGATGGCGGTGCCCGCAGGGTTGTAGCTCACCGCGCTGGATTCCGGGTCGGCGGGGAAAGCGGTGCATTTCTCACAGCAAGAGCCATAACGGCACCCTCTCGCCAAGCCCGCTGTCCAAGGCTGAGAGTTACTTGTTTCTTGCCAAGGAGAGTTAATCCTGCCTCCCTGCTACCATCGGGGAGTAGACAACTGCCTGGAAGGCAAAACCACCCCCTTTCCTCCTGACCCCTAACTCCGCTCCCATAATCACCAGCAGAAACCGCATCCCGGGGTTCTCTAAGATAAAAGATGATTCATCTCCCCCTTCCCCCCGCACCGACTTCCCTGTAGGCTCAGGGGCATCCCTGAGCCCAGCAAACTGCTCGGAGTATAACCAGCACACCTCCCAGGCCTCGGTGTCCTGACGGTGACAGTAACAGGCATTTCTTGAGTGCCTGTGGTGAGCCAGACCCTAGGCACTCTCCCTGGGATGGTGCATCACTCCCTGGAGGGGAAATGCTGTTCAGAGAAGAAGAGCCATGTGTCCGAGAAGCTTCCCAGAGCTGGGGTGGGCTCTCCGGTGCGCCCCCCCCCACCCAGAGCTCACATGGTCTGTGCTCACTCTCCTGCCTCCATGGGGCCCACACCCAGCAGAGGACCACAGGGAGGTTTGTCCATCGCCGACGATGTGCCATCAGGAGTAGCCACAGGGAGCCGGGACAAAGTGGAAGAACAAGAAGGAAGCCTGGGGAAAGGGCCCGCAGGCCCCCGAAGCTCAAGGCCAGTCCATAGAGCATGATGTCTGGCTGCTCGTGGGGCCATGATTATTACTGACAAGGTGGCCTTGTTGGGGGAGATGCTTAAATCTGACATCTCCCCGGTGCTGGGGGCCAAAGGGAAGTGCTACACACACGACCCTGAGCAAGAAGATGACAGAGGCCCAGAGAAGGGACTGATGCAGCGGGGTACCAGATCCAAGGCAAGGGGGCGGGCCTGGCCCTAGAACCCCTGCCCCAGTAGCTCATCCAGAGCGAGCTGTGAGGGTCGAGGACCCCAGGACACAGTGTGCTGCCTTCAGCAGCCCACAGCTGTGGAGATTGTCAGAATCCCAGCATTTCTGCTGCATGTCCTGGAAACCTCGCCAAGGGCCAGATGTCACGGCAGACACCCCAACACAAAGTCACCCCTCCCCGGGCTGCAAGTCCTGGCTCCCAGCTTGGAGAATTATTAACTCTGTGTTTTTAAAAGCAGCCGTTTGCACTGAGCCTTAAAAAAGCATCAAAGCTTGGAGCCCAGAGTGTGCAGACTGGGCTCTGACCAGGTCACGTGATAGACAAGACCGCAATCAACGGGGTCAGAACCCATATCACTGGGCCCATAAAAGTGGGTCATAAAGTATAAGGAAGCCTTTCTCATGGAGGCAGGTGGCTTCGGTTTTGCTGAACGTGGGGCACATGGGGAGGGGATGTCCAGGAAGTGGATCGTTAGGGGTTGTTTATGCGACGATGCCGCTCTTGCGAGTGGTTAGCAAATCCAGCTCAGGTGGCTTCTTGTAAACCTTGCATCGCGAGTGTAAACAGACCAGACCAGGGGATGAAGAAGGACATCACCCTGCCGGCCACTGGCTGGCTGCCGCTTTGCCTCCAGCACCTTCGGGGGATTACCCAGCCCCCAACCCCACGGAGGGTTGCCTCCTTCCCAGCCCCCTGCCCCCTTACCCACCCAGGTGCCTGACCAAACCTGCTCGGGGTCTTAAGGCTCTGAGAGTTGATTTGGCCACATGCATGTAAATAAGTGTTCTGCACGCACATCACGACCGATCGGGGTAAGTGTGCTTTTCTACCAAATAAGGCCTGGCTCACCCCGTGGGATGCAGTAGAGGTTGTTTTCCTGTTCACACAACATCTGCCGGTGTTTCTTGTCTGGGGACAGTGACTCCGCCAAGCAAGAGCGGCCAGGTCCCACCCCACACCCCTCACCTGCAGCCTGTCCCAGATCTCCTGCATGACTGTTCTTCATCCTCCAAAGCTCTGCTCAGGCACCCCTTCTCCCAGGCACAGCCGCATGGTCCCTCCATGAAGGTAGCGAATCAGGGCGACAGGGGCCTGCTGGGTGTTGTATGGGGAGCAAGCAGGTCATACACCCCCTCGTGATGCCTGCATCCCGAGGTGCCCCCAGGAGATGTGGCTCCCTTTTCCTCTGCTCCACTGGGACCAGCGCTCCTCCTTCACGGCCCTGACCCTGTGTGATAAGCGTCTGCGTGCTGGCCACCTCACCTTGGGGGCTGACGATGCTGTGTCCCCAGCCACCTGCGTGACAGACACCCGGCACAGAAAGTATGAAATGCTAAGAAAGCTTCCTAACGTCCCGTCGCCCTGCCTCCCGTTTCAGGCGCCCTGGCTCTGGCCAGCTCCAGAAAGCTTGGCTGCCTCATGCAGGCCAAGGACTCCACATGCCTTCAGCTTCCCGGCGGCCTCCCTCCAGCAGCGGCCAGTTCTCATTACTGTCCCTCAGGAGGACCCGCCACCGCCCCTGCTCACCACTCTCACCTGGAACAACAGAGACAGAAGCAGAGGCTCTCCAAGGGCCGGGGATGAAAACGAGACTCTGGGTCGGCACCGTGAGTGACTCCTAGACATCTGCTGGGCGCCGACTGTTCACAGGCACTGGACCAGGGTTACGTCCAGAGAGGAGCCTGATGTTCTGTGAGGAGGACAAGTAAGAGAGGTGCTCAGGAAGCATGAGCAGCACCCGGGTAGGGAACAAGCAAGATGCAAGGAGGAACTTCCCATCGGACTCCACGGAGAGGTGAGATACAAGGATGCTGTGGACAGCCGGGCTTCCAGCGCCATCGGGACGCGGAGCTGCAGGCGACGCCCGGCAGTGGCTCAGTCCCCGCCTGGTCCCCACCGGCCGCGGGTGATCTGATTCGCACCACCGACTTCTCAGAAATACACTTCACTCCCAGGTGCCCGCTCAACATAGGGATTTAATAACAAGTATTTTTTTTTTTAAATCCAGAAAGGTGAATTTCCTATTTCCTGTCTGTTTTAAAACACCTTATATTCCATTTCTCTTGCTTTTTCCTTCGTCAAAACACATGCGGTGGAGAGATGACAGAGGAGTCTCTGTTTTACAAGGCTGTGGCCACGGGGGCGTCCAGCTTTCCTCCGAGGAGGTGGCCTCCTGCTCACTTGCATGTCCTCTGTCTGTCTCTTCCCAAAGCAACGGACATCTCAGGCCAGTCTGCACGTGGCCCTGTGTGGTTTTGCTCTGCTCACCCGAGTCCCAGCGCGACTGCACATCCCAATCACCTGGGCAGGATTTTAAACCTCCAGTACCCAGGCCTTACTCCAAATGAGTTACACCCGAAATCTCTGGGTTCAGCGACCGTGACCACTGTGTGCTGCAGGGCAGGAGCTGCTGCTCTTTACCCAGGGACGCCCGGTACAGATGCGCACACTGGGTCCCCACCGGGACGGGACGGGGGACCCACATCCCTGGGCAGAACCCCATCCCCTCCACTCACACGAAGCCAATGGGGCCGTCCCTGTGTACCTACAACAGACCCACACAGCATTTTCCAGCAGGGCACCGAAGCAGCGTTTGGAAAACCCAAACAGAATACAAATCTCCTTAGAAAATTGATCATGGATCTCCTGTCTTGACCTAATTATGCTCATTGTGATATGGCTTAAACAGGTGACACATAAAATTAGACATAAATGTTGTGACCTTACAGCTTTCATGTAACTATAAATCAAAATAGTTTTCAAATCAAGTGCTATAGAAACTGCAGACCCAATAAAATACGACCGGCCGAATTTAGTTAATGTGACAGGTGATGTTGTTTTGCAGAAACTAATTTGCCACAATATTGGACTTCGAGCGGGAAGCTGTTGCCTCGGGCCTTGTTTAACGGATAATGTTTTTGGATTTTAATTTCGATAAAGCAAATGCAGGGAATGTCTGTCCCGAGGCGACACTGTTCGAGGAGATGAAGACTTGCCCGGCTTTGCTTGGCGCTTGGATGGCCCATCCGTCACCCTGGGTTCGTCCCTCTCTGGCTGGCTTGTCTTTCAGGTCTTCGGTCAACAATTGAGGCAGCCCCCTTGATTCTGCTCTGCCTCACTGAATCCCAGGCAAGTATGATGGAGCTCTCTTTCCACAATGCGTCTACCCTCTGCTGTCCCCTGGCTGGACCACCACCCCATCTGCTGGCCAGTCTCTGGCCTGCCGCCACAGCGGTCCAACACCCGCCACCAGCCGCCCCTGAACTGGGCCCTTCACCCGGCAGAGCAAACTCCATGCGCCCCGGCTCCGCACAGGGCAACTGCTGAATCTCTAGTAAAATCCGCTCTCTTGTCGGTGCTGCCCACTCCGCTCAGCACCTCCCCACCTCCGCGAACGCTCTGCTCCCCGTGGCCGACACCTCATGGACAGACGGACAGACGGCCTCCTCTCTGCGTCTCAGAACCCCCCATGCCCCTGCCTCCCACGAGCCCGTGTCCCCGTCCGGACTGCTCCGGAGCTCCTGCAGCTCCAGGCTGTCTCCAGGCTAGGAGCCCCGGGCAGATCCCGGCCTCCCTCTGGCCCCTCTCCACGATCTTCCATCTTGGTTTGTTTGGAGGATTAGTTTTGGTTAGGCAAGCTGCTATAACAGATAAACCCCCAAAATCCCGTGGCTTCATCAATTGTCATTAAAGTTGATTTTGCACTCATGTCAAATCAAGCAGGATTGTTCTGATGGGCAGACAGGGGGACCCCTCCAGGCGTGACTTTCAGGGGCCCAGGCTCTCCCACCTTAAGGGTTCTCCACCTTCACCACGCACCAGGGAGGGGGAAGCAGGCAGAGCGCGGACCCCCGGGCAGCAGGCCCCTGAGGGTGGGCCCACGCAGTGTGTGCCCTGCAAGGAGCCACCACCGGTCCCCTCAGTGGGAGCGACACCTCAGCCAACATGCCAACAGGGGCTAGTTGTCACAGCGCACTGAGTGGATGAACAGATGTCCAGGTCCTCCTCGTGTGCTTATTCGGTGGTCCCCCATTATCCATGGTTCTGTTTTCCATGGTTTCAGTTACTTGCGGTCAACTGTGGTCCAGAAGCACATAGGTGACCCTTCTGACATGTGGTCAGCAGGTCAACAGTGGCCTAATGCTATGTCCCTGTGTCCACGTCAGTCACCTCCTTCATCTCGTCACACAGGCGGGCGTTTTACCCCCTCCAGTCATCGTAAGAAGGGCAAGTACAGCACAATGAGATATTTCAAAGAGAGACCACAGTCTGTAGCTTCTGTTGTAGGATATTGTTACAATTGCTCTATTTTATTATTAGTTATTGTTACTAATGTCTCACTATGCCTAATTTATAAATTAAACCTAGCGCATATGGGTTCAGTTCTATCCTCGGTTTCAGGCATCCACTGGAAGTCTTAAGAAGTATCTCCCATGATTTTTGAAAACCAAAGCCCGAAATGACATCCAC
Source organism: Neomonachus schauinslandi (assembly GCF_002201575.2). NCBI lineage: Eukaryota > Metazoa > Chordata > Mammalia > Carnivora > Phocidae > Neomonachus > Neomonachus schauinslandi. Next base: position 3,100,509 of record NC_058415.1, on the reverse strand, counting down.
CCAAATGAGAACAACCAAAGGGATTATCTAGAGCTTGCTGTAGCAAGGGAGACAGCCACCATCACTTGCCTTTGATGGAGACTCACAGGTGGGCAGGGCAGGGGAGGCTGGACAGAGGAAGGAAGGGGAGGTGTGGGTGTGCTGAGCAGAGGCTGTGGGCCCCGGGGGGCTGGCAGCGGGCCAGCTGGAAGGTGCATCCTGTGTGATTGGCTGGGGAGCACACTGACATTCTCTGGTTGGTCCTGAGACCAACAGGAGAGTGGGAAGCCAGCAGTCCTCAACGGCGTCCTGCCGTGCTGGGCTGGTCGCTGCCGGGATTGTTGGCCAGATGGTCTGGTCATCGTCTGTTTGTATATTCAGTGTATCTATATCTAAATACAGATATAGATAGATAGATGATAGATAGATGATAGATTAGATGATAGATAGATAGATAGATAGATAGATAGATAGATAGATAGATAGATAGATAGACACAACCTGCTCTTTCACTGATAGACCTTCTATTCGAAAAACTTTGTAGAAAAAAGTCACATTTGTCGGCACCTGTAATATTGTGTTCGTTCAGTAAGTATTTATTCATCAGTAAACACCTTGGTCCTCTCGAGGATATAAGCCAGGAACTGAACCGTGCTCTGAGGAAAGAGCACGGATAAGACACATTTTCTCTCCAACCCCCAGGAGCACATGGTCTCGTGGGGAAGCCTAATCCTTTAGATTCTAATGACCGAGGATGTCACAACATGGCGGTGGTCCTCCAGGGGGGTGAGCACATCTGCTGTGAAAGTGCGTGGCGTGGGGAGGGGGTGGTCCAGGATCACACTGGGTCTTGGGTGATCTCCTGAAGGTGACCCCTTGGAGAACAGTGACAGTGAGCAGGTGGTGGGGGTCGCCATGTGCAGAGCCTGGAGGTGACCACCCAGGGCCACTGGGGGAGCCCCGAGAATGCCAGACGCATGGAGGGAAGCCTTCCAGTGACGAGGTGTCACGACAACCCTGAGGAACAGAACAAGCAAACCAGTCGCACTGACAACTAGGCAGAGGCTTCCCTCCTGTCCCCAGGGCCATCCGTCCTCCAACGCTGAGTCCTGGCATCCACGTCCTGAGCCAGGGTCCCAGGGTTGAGGGCCTGCTGTGGCCAAGAGACAAGAAATTCCTGCTGCTGTCAGGGAAGGAGTACTCTACTGGGGTGAACCAGGCAACCAGGACATTCAAAACGCACACACTCCCTCTCACACACACTCCCACCAGCGCTAATGCATACGCACACACTCACACTCACTCATCCTGGGTCCCTCGGGCCAGGATGGCAGCCGTGCAGGTGGGAGAGGGGCTGGGGCCTGGACACTTCCTGCAGGCAGAGCTGACAGCTACCTGGAACAGAGCCACACTCCCAGTGCAACAGAGTAACATCTAGAAATCGAAGCTGTCCATCACACGCATGCAGTGTCCTCTGAGACTTGCCCCTGCTCCATCAGTCCATTCACTCAGTCTCCCTGAGGCTTGCTGCCCCAGTCCAACAGCCAGTCTTTCTCATGAGGCCATGGAGATCTGATCTTCCCGAAGCCTCTGACATTCGCCCACCTCTCCCACCTGGACCTCCCCCAAGCATAGCAAGCTCCCGTCAGGCCAAGTCTGACGTCTGCTTTCACACCAGGCTGCTCCAGCCTTTTCCAGTCCAGCCAGAGGGATCCTTTGCATTACAGATGGTCCACCACCCTCCCCCAACCCCAGACTCTTCCCGCTGGTGCTCCCCAGACCCCCTTATCACCCAGCTGCTAGAGGACCCGCATCTGCCGCCTTCCCCGGAGAGGTGTCCGCTGGCCAAGGGCACCAGCTGGCCTTGGCAGCCCAGAAGGCTACGTGACCATCCTCAGGAGCTCTCCATAGCAATGAGGGACTGATGGGGAGAGAAAGCCACCCTCCTCACTCAAACTGGGCAATCCTGGTGCCGTTCATACCGCCCGCTGCCAGGGGGCCGCATCCCTCAGGAACGCACCTTCACCGGCATTCTGGGCCTTGCAGCCTAGCTCTCTCCTGGCCTTGCAGGTGGATCAGAGACACCTGCCATTGCTGCACAGCTGAGCCCACGCCCTCGGCCATGTGCCTGGTTTGCCCCTACGAGCCTGCATGGGGCTCCCTTACAGGCTTTCCCTCTGCTTGCGGCACCGTGCCTCCCCTGCCTCGGGTCCCAGCTCCCCCCTCCACCTCTGCAAGGAAGCTCTGAGCCCCATTCCGGGCGGCCTTGCTCTTCCCTGCTTCCTGCCACCCTCCCCGCCGCAGGGTGCCTTGTGTGAGTGACTTCCGTGAGACCAAAACCCCATGAGATCGGGCACCACTACTCTGCTCACTCTCCATACTCCAGGGTCCAAACACCATAACTGACGTGTGCTGGCATTTAGTAAATAGACATAGGGGGAATAAGTGAATTTTGTGTCATGTCATCTAAGCAGTCAAGAGAAGCCACTAATGTCTAGTCAATGCCTGTGACCAAGGAATTGATTTGCTGACTGAGCAAAGTGATAAAATTCATCAACAGTCTGCTCCCCTGTGTGCATGTGCAGGGGCCGTCCCTGGGGCCGCACGTTCCACGAGCTGGTCACCAACAGGCTGGGGGCATGCAGTGATATCCACGGATAATAACATTCCCGTTATTTCCAGACTTTATGACCCCTATATAGATACCTGGGTGACAAGGTAACTTTAGACACTAATTTCACACCCACTCCAAACAACAGAAATCAGCCGAGATTATCTCATCCTACTGGGGAAAAGGACAACAATACATAATCCCTGATGAAGTATCAAAGTCAGCGGAGATGAAGCGAGGAGAGAGATTCAGGATGGCGTAGAGCAGAGCGTTCTGTGAGAACACGTGGTCCGGTGCCCATCCCAGCGGTTAGGTCACTGCAGTCCCTGCATGCTGGGTGTCTTATTTCCTCTGGCTGCTGGAGCAAATTACCACACTCTTGGTGGCTTAAAATGACATGGATTTGTTATCTCCAATTCTGGAGGTCAGAAGCCCTAGCTCTGCTTTACTGAGCAACCATCAAGGTGCCATCAGGCCTGCCTGCCTTCAGGAGGCCCCGCCAGGGTCCTTGTCTCTTCCAGCATCCTTGGCTCATGACTCCCCCTCCATCTCCAGAGCATAAGCTCAGCCTCTGCATCCCCTTTACCTTTTCTCTCCAGCCCCAGCTCCAGCTATATGCCCCCCCTGCTAATGACCCCGGTGATTGGGGCTCACCCGATAATCCATAATAGTCTGTACATCTCAGGATCCTTACATTAATGCCATCTTCAAAGGCAGTCTTGCTGAGTAATGTAACGTGTTCCCAGGCGCCAAGTACTAAGATATGTTGATCCTCAGGGGCCCATTATTCAACATCAGCACAGCACTTGCCTTCTGGACGAATGGCTGGCAGGCCCCGTGGAGACTCTCATCCTCGGCAGCTGCTGGGAAGGACATTACCAAAAAAGTAAAATGGAAAAAAAAAAAAAAAGTGTGTATCTATTAGTACTTTCTGATGGCCCTAGGACATGAATCACGGTCTGTATCCACACGGAGCCACAGAGGAGGCACCAGAAGGAGGCAGTCAACACTGAGATGCCATTTTGTCCTTCAATTTCACCCTCCCACCCCTCGCCACAAGCCTCCTATCCAGGGCTCCCAAGAATGGCCACCCAGAATCCAATCTGTACTGTTTTTCGTTTCCCACTGCCCATGCCAACCCGACAGCTGACCATGAGCTCCCTGAAAGCGGGTTCTGGTTCCTGGGTCAACCAACATGGCGGCATGGAAGAAAGGCATTGGTGGTGTACGTGGATTGATGAACCAATGAGGCAGTGGGGAATGAGCGGGTGGAAATGCTGCTGGCACAAACGAGAGCCTCGAATCCCTGAAGCCATGAAGGCAGAGAAGACAGGCTGCAGGCCCCGTATGAATGTGGGGGGCAGCACTCTGTCCGTAGCACCACATGGGACACCCTCACTACCATTCCTCAACCCAGTCAAGCCAAGGGCAGCTCCATTTCACCACAGGGCATGCTACCAAGGGATGCACATCCTCTGCATGGAAACCGCTTGAGCATGTACTCGGGAGATGACATTTTAGATGATTTCTAATTGTGTTGTGCTTCTCCTTGAGACCGCCACTTGAGCCTGAATTGGAAAATGGCCCATCTGCTCCCTCCTTCATTTCTCTGGTCTGATTTCACCAGGAGGCTCCTGGGAGCCTCCACAGAAGACTGCACGGATGATGATTTGTCCTTCAATACCACATCCTCAAAGAAAAATCCAATTTAAAATGGAGAGCAACAAAGAGCACAGCCTCAGGAATTGGGTACTGATCTCCGGTGAATATACCCCTTTCAAATTATCTTTTGCTCTGAGACCTTGGGTGCCTGCCCCTTCCTCCCACAGGACCTGGGTGTATCTATGGGTGCCTGTCCCAAAAGCTGGGCAGGGGTGGTCCCAGAGCCAGGGGTCACACAGAGGGGCAGCGTCCCAGGCCAGGGATCAGCCTGCAGTGCGAGTGCTCGCGGGATACGCTGCGTCCCCAGCAGGGTTCCCACAAGCTTGCCACCGGTAAATGCTGAGCTCTACAAACCTATTTTCTTAAGCAAACCCATTTCAGGAAGTCAGAGGAGAAAAAAACATTTCAGCAGAAGAGCTCCACCTGCCCGGAGCAGGAACTAGCAGATCCCGGACACCCTCAGAAGAAGAAAACATGCAGTTAAGTCTCTAAACTCTGTTTAAATATTTGAGGATATGAAATAGCACTATGTGACTTTCGAGACTCTTATAAGGAGGTGAGATTTTTTTCCTCCATCTTCACCCAGGGTGTTCTATTGAGGTTCGCATGACGAACATGCTTTGAATGCCGTTAAATACTTTTCTCACCAGAGCACACTGCAGTTGGCCTCGGCCGAGCAGGGGAAGGGGGAGAGAGGCCGGCGTGGCGAATAAGCACTTCTGGGCCCGGGAGGGACATGGCACTTGTACTCTCCGTCACAGGCCGTGGTCAAGGCAAGGGGCCGAGAGGCACCATTCTCTCAGGCAGGCACAAACCGAGCTCTGGAAGGCGCCAACAGGCAGCGCCCGGGCGGGTAGAAGGATCCGGGAAAGGCCCGGAGAACCAACGAGTGACTAGGGAGGCGGGCGGGAGGTGCAGACTGTGCATCCCGGAAGGCCCTGAAGGATGTTCCAAGGGGAGGGAGGGACCTGCTCTGCCACATGCTCTCCTGCAACATAACCTTGCCACTCCCTCGCCAGGGGGCAGAGTTCATTTCTCACCCACACTCCCTTGAACTGGGATGGGTCCTCTGACTGCTCTGGCCAGGAGAATACAGAGCAAGGAGCCCGCGTCCGCTCTGGGCAGAGCCTGTAAGTGGCCTGGCAGCCTCTCTTGCTTATTTCCTGGAACGCTCACCTTCAAAACACTGTCTCAACCCCACACGATGAGAAACCCAAGCCACAGGGAGAGGCCAACGTGCAGGTTCTCTGGTCAGTGGTCCACCGTCCACCATGAGCTCCCAGACCACAGGCAGCACTGGCTGTTGGCCACATGAGTGTGCCATCTTGAATGTGCAGCCCAGTCTCGTCTTCAGATGACTGCAGCCACCCCAGTCAGCCAATGAATGTCACCAGGGTGTTTAAATATGGGGGTGCATTGTCATGTACCTATAGCTAGAGGTAACCGGAGCCAGGACAGAAGACCAACCACTGGATTTAGCTCTGTCAGAGTCAGAGATGACCTTGGAGGGGACAAAGGAATCTGGCTGCGATAGACCCAAGGGAGGATGGGAAGAGAAGCTAAAGCAGAGAATCATTCAGGGAGTTTTGCTATAAAGGGAGCAGAGAAAGGAGGCAGCAGCTAAAAGGTTTTCTTTTAAGACTTATCCCAGCATGTTTATCTGCTGATGGGAACGACTCAGGAGATGGGAAATTTGATGGTGCAAGAGGAAAGAGAATTGCTCCAGGAAACCTAAGAGCTATGAGCATGTGGCACCCTTCACAGGTGCACTCATGGCTCGCCCAGGAGAGGGAACGAGGCTGAGATGCCGGAGCTTGAGCAGGTTCTCACCCGGAGGCTTGTCTCTCCCCTTGGAAGACGTAAGTCGTGTCTTCAGTGGAAGGTGAGGGGGCAGAAGGGTGGACGGTGTGAGAGAGAAGGGATATGGGGGGACGGCCGGCAGCCTGGTGGGTCCATGGGGACTGTATCCCATGGGTCAAAATTCGACCAATCAGAGGTTTGAGACAAGCCACTGGCAGATCCACTACTCTCCTCCCTCCCCCAGACGGTGTGTCCCATTGCAAAGGAGTCCCTCGTGACCGAGCAAGCTGCCGTGTTTCCCTGAGACGCTGTGGGCAGCTTGGGAAGGCACTGCGTTTGTGTTCTGTCCTCCTGCCCAGAGTCCCCTTCCTCACTGCTCCCTGCACTGGGATGACACTTCCCAATAAAGTCTCCTCTCTGTTTCCCGGGGGGGCTGGGCTGAGCCCACAGGAGGCTCCAGGCTCCATCTCCTGGAGGGGGTCGTTGGGGAATGCGGCCTTTGGCTGCCTGCCGTAATGAGCCCAGCTTAAAACTTGGGATCCTGAGACTAAGGAGAAGAGAACGGGTGTTGGATTGGTCACCAGCGAGCATGGCCTCAGGGGCTTCCAGCACATGTTGACTGAGTGGAAATGTCCCATCTTGAAATTTCAGGAATGACAAGGAGTTTACAACACGTACTAATATATGGCGATGAACTCACAGCCGTAAGCATGCAGCCGGACTTCCCATTCAGACCACCCTTATACAGCAGCGCTAGACAGCCTGTCTGCTGGATGCCCCAGTGGCCCTGGTGATTTCTGAGGAACCAGGCAAGGGGAGGGAGCTGTAAACAGACAGAGCAGCTCTGTGCCCTTATCAGGAATGACACATTTCCAAGGAAGGCAGGAAAGCATGAGGCACCGATTCCTCGTATTGGCAGGGACTTAAGTCCATGCTGGTATCAATGCACACTGTAGGGAAGGCACTCAGGCCTGGGCAAGTGCTTGGCAGCTCTGCCCCACACAAAGCAGAGTTCCCCGCAGGAGCCCGGAGAAAGCCAGCGCTCCAGGCACAGAAAAGTTTCCCGGTAAAAGCTGTTGGAAAGACAGTTAGAGGAAGGGAAGAGAAAAAGATTCACGCAATTAACTTGGCATTTTCATTCCTTCTCTGTTGAGTTAATCACACGCCATTTGCATACAAACTCTGAAGACTGTGACATTGAACCTCCCCAGGACAAATGGCTGGCATTACATTTGTTGATTTAACTGTTTCTGGCTTCGAAGCTACAGTCTCTTGTCAGTTTCCACTAAAAGTCCTTGTTTTGGGAATTCGGAGCTGTCTAGTCAAATATAACCAAGTACGATGTCTCCACTAATGTAAAACCTGGAGCCAAAGAAATGGGGACGGAGTAACATGATTTTTAGTGTCAGAGAACCGAAACTGCAGAGGAAAATATCTAAGGTGGCCCAGACTTTCTGTTTCATAGGAAATGGCACTCAGGGAAGCCACGCAAGCAGAGTGAAACAAATGCACCAGGTGTCCACCCAATGAAGCAGAGGGGAGGGGCAGGGGGGGATGGAAAGGGCTCGACGCCTGCCATCGTTCCAGTGAGCCTTCAAGAATGGATTCCCACTCCCAACATTCAGATGAGAAAACTGAGGCTCAGAAAACCCAAGGGGCTTGTCTGGGCCACACAGTTCATTTGATCTTACCATTGGGTCATCCAACACCCTCTCCTCCGTGATCCAAAAACCAGCTTGCCACAAGATAAATGCATTTGTGTCGGTCCCTTTCCAAAGGGGACTGCTGCCCCACACTCCTATAGGACCCCCAGGGTGCTTTTGGGGAGTTTCAGCTACAGCCCCAGGAGAGCTAGGACCACCACTCCATCTCCTGCACCAGGAAAAGCATCCCGCGAGAATGAGTGGTCAACACAGGGTGTCCATTGCCACCAAACTTGAGTGTGGGAACAGGAACCAGATGCCCTTGGCCCCTGGGGAGATATCTGTCTATGTGAACGAAAGGCACGGGTGTAGACCCTGAGGAACAACAAGAGACAGTTCCCTCCACAGCGGTGCTTGCTTTGCTTGCCTCCGTTGATGGATGTACCTCCAGCTTAAATGCAGCATGGTTCTTGGGTTCAACAGAAAGTGACCGAGTCGGCTGGCCATGGCGTCTCATTTGCACCCAACCCTCTGCTCACCCACGAACCGGCTTTTATTGAGATCCCAGCAGGTGCTGCACAGGATGCGGGGCAGTGGGCAAATGGAGGTGAGTCTGAAGGAGCCCGTCCCGCACAGGGCCTGGAGGCGCTAGCAGCCCAAGGACCATGCTGCCCGGGAACACAGGACGTGTCTTCTCCTCGGCCGTTCTGGGGGCCCGAGGCTGTCACGCTCAGTGAGGGCCTCCAGGATGCTGAGCACATCCTGCTCTGGTTCGGGCGGTGCCATCTGGCACTTGGCATGTTCCCCTGAAGCAGACGCCCCCGTCTCCTGATGTGGCCTGCTGAGGGGGCAAGGTTCTGGGAAATGAACACAAATTTATCGACATCACGCCCGAATAATGGGATCAGGGCTCTCACCTGCATCTTCGGAATCTGGGTCTAGTGTTTGTTCTTTTTCACTGCCGCCTTTTCCTGAATCGTAGGTTTGTGAACATTCTCTAAGCAACTGTTTCTAGGTCATAACATTGCTCATCTTTTTCTGGCAAATGCACCATTTACACAAAGCTATGAAGAGCATATCACCAGCTGGCTCCTTAGAAACCACATTCGGTGAGAGAGGCTGCAGGAAACATCAGCATCCTCCACAGGTGACGCACTTGCCCTTGGCACATCATACTTGCTCGAGAGAAACCCTTTGCCATATTCAGATTAGAGGGAATCGTGTCGACCAAAGCCCCATTTGTGTAGGCCTTGCTCCCAGGAGGAAGCGTGGAACCGGGTCCAGGACTTTGAGTCCATCCTCCGCAGCCTCTCTGCTTTTTGAGGTTTAGGGGAAACAAAATAGAGAGGTGGAACATTTGCATAAAGCAACTTTGAATTAAGAACAAAGGGGCTCATCAGTCCCCAGTCAGTAATAAAACATGTCAGAAGAAACAACACATACTGGAAGGAAAAGAATGCAGGCCTTTGTGTTCGTGTCTCGGGAAGGGTCCCAGAGAGCATCATTGCTTCATCCGCCAGGCTCACCAGTGGGTCAGGTGTGAGCCCAGATGCCCCCAGGCACCACCTGGCCCTGATAACTCTGAAGACAGTGTCTACATTCCCTTCTCCGGAAAAGAGAGTGGGCTGACAAGGAAGCCTGAGTCATTAGTGGTAATGTTCCTAAAAATACCTTTTTAAAAAAGTGACCTGGAAATAAATAAATAAATAACTGTAGCCTGGTAAAGAAGGGGAAGATGGCAGAGAAGGTGCAGCCACGACACCTGGCAAGTGCTTGGGAGAAAACACAGCTCTCCCTCCACGAAGGCAATGTCGTGCCAGGTGAGCACACATCATCCTCAGAGTCAGGCATTGGATGGACGGACGCACGGTCACCCATCTGACCTTCCAGAGTTAGAGAAGGTCCACGCGCCCGATATGTTAAAATATTATGGAAATCAAAACCTCAATCTGTGGGTGTCTTCCCCCTACACGGGGAACCAGGTTGGGAGGGAGCATCCCAGGAAGAAGACAAGCCCCCGATCCCCACTCTCATGGACAAAATGCAACCCCATCAGAGACAGAAAAAGCCCCCAGAACATATAATTTTATGGTTCCCTGGGTGATAAGAAGGTAGAAGGGGGGACAGATTTAAAAAGGCTGAATACGCCTGTCTTAAAGATCTCTAGCCAAGCTCAGAAGAGAAAAGGGATGTTCTTGGGTGCCAGAAATAAAGCAAACTCAAATGAGAGCAAAAACCATGCTCCACAAATCCCCACCACCTGGAAACAGGCACAGCAACAGCCTGGACATTTACCCTATTCTGGGGAGGAGAGGAGACATGGACCCACCGAGAGCACTGAACCCCCAGCATCTGGCTGGGAGAAGAAAAGAGCTATCCGTAGGGGACCATCCCGCCCCGTGGAAAAGGAGGTTAAAGGAATTCCAGCTGCCTGTCCCGGATGTGCCTTGCAGGACTGCCATCTGCCTGGGGCTCTGAATAGGAAGAAGTTTTCCCATGAGAAATCAAAACCTCAAGCTGTACCACATGCATGTAAGAATTCCAAATTTGCACTGTTAATGTGGTTCAGGGAATCCTGAGCCAAGAAATGAATGTAAAAACTTGTCTTGAATGGGTGAAACTTGGGGGCTCCCCAGCAAAAAGAAAACAAAACTATTCTGTGGGAACATTTTCACAAGCCAGGACACACGTGACTCAGGCCTCCCACATGTGATGTGGGCTTCCAAGACCACTCTGGCTTCGTCTCTGCATGCAACTTCCATTTTCTTGTTAAAACTCTGCTAAACATGCAGATTACAATCTCCACATTTCCCAGCAAGAGGTACCAGGGCTCCTTGAGGAATGGCTGACCCCAGACCTGGGTCAGCAGGTGTACTAGATACATAGGTAAAGCTTGCTCATATCTGAAAGCAAAGACACTCTCAAAACTGTAGGGTCATGTCACAAAGACCCAGTAATCACCTAGAATAGGCTCTTGTTAGTCATAGAAGGGACAGAAGAGCAGTAACAGTGGTAATAAGGACAGTGGATTAAAGACAAGTAATTTCATTCCTCGAGTACACGATGGTGTTTTAAAACCTCATTACAGAAATCAACTCAATATTTTGAAAACTGGTAAATAAAGTGAAAGAACCAAACACTTATCTAGCCTTTCCTATATAAACTCTTTCATTAGGTATCAAATAGCTCATGAGAGAAAATTTCCTCTTTGTAGAAATAGCCCAGCTGATAAATGATGAAAGAATGGTAGAAATAAAGCATCACAGTTTGCACCTTTCATGAGTTTATGTATTGGGGCCATGGACATCAGTGGCTTCTGATACAGCAGAGAGAAGTAAACATTAGGTCCTGCCGGATGGAAGCACACCTCATCCCCTATTTAATCAATAAACCAATGAAATCTAAATGCAAAAAAGGTTCTGAATCCAAGTACCAAATTATAGAGGAACAAATTTTAAAAAAATATATAGGGAGTAAATTAACAAAATTTGAACTGTTGGGAATTGTGTAAGTCAAATAACTGAATTTGAGAAAACAAGAGAAAAAGTTAAAGAGGGAAGCTAGAGATTAAAAGAGAGTTATAAGGAATAGCAATTTTTCCAATATGAGGATTTTATTTGAGTAGTCATTCAAATAATTTATTAAAAACCTTAAAACTTGTTCACCATGACCAAATGGGATTGCGAGGTGTGTAAATCTGGTTCAATATTCAAAAACCAACTCATGTAATCTACCATATTAATGGCCTAAAGAAGAAAAATCATGATCATATCGGGTAATGCAAACACAACACCCATTGGCTCAGACTCTTGATTTCAGCTCAGGTCATGATCTCAGGGTCCTGGGATTGAGCCCTGTGTTCAGCTCCATACTCAGTGGGGAGTCTGCTTGAAGGTTCTCTCTCCCTCTGCCCCTCCATGGCTCAAATAAATAAATAAATCTTTAAAAAACCACACACACACACCCATTCATGATAAAAAAAATTCTCAGCAATCTAGGAATAGAGTAGAAAGTCCTCAACCTGATAACACCTTCAAAAAGACAAAACAAACAAACAAAAACCTACAGTTAGCATTATACTTAATGATGAGAAACTGGATACCCCCCCCTTAAAATCTGAAAAGCAAAGATGTCCTTTCTCACCACTCCTTTTCAACATTATATTGGAAACCTAGCTAGTGCAATAGGATAGGAAAAGGAAATAAAAGATACACAGATCGGAAAGGAATAGATAAAACTGTTTTTATACACAGAAACATGATAGTCTATGTAGAAAATCCCAAAGAATCAACAATAACAACAAAAACCTCTTGGAATTAATAAACAAGCATAACAAAGTTGCAGGATACAAGGTTAATACACAAAAGTCAGTCATTTTCCTATATACCAGCAATGAACAATTAGAATTCAAAATTAAAAACAAAATGTCATTTACAATAGCACCATAAATGAATTGAAGTATAAATCTAACTCCCCAAAAAATGTACGGGCTCTATATGCAGAAGATTACAAACCATTAGGGAGGAAATCAAAGATTATGGTTGGAAGACTCGCTCCTGCTAAGATTTCAACTCCTTCCAACTTAATGTATTGACTCAATGCAATTGCAATAAATGTCCACAAACTGTATTTTCTGATTCTAAAGTTTATAAGGCATAAAGCTTAGAATAGCCAACACAACACTGAAGAAAAAAAGAGGAGGAGGAGGAAGAAAAGGAGGAGGTGTGGAAAAGAACAAAAGTGAAGGGCTAATACTACCTGATTCCAAGACTTATTATAAAGCTACAGTACAGTGGCGCCTGGGTGGCTCAGTCGTTAGCATCCGTCCTCGGCTCAGGTCATGATCCCAGGGTCCTGGGATCGAGCCCCGCATCGGGCTCCCTGCTCAGCGGGGAGCCTGCTTCTCCCTCTCCCACTCCGCCTGCTTGTGCTCCCTCTCTGGCTCTGTCTCTCTGTCAAATAAATAAATAAAATCTTTAAAAAAAATAAATAAAGCTACAGTACAGTGTGGCATTGACAAAAGAATAGACATAAAATCAGTAGAATAGACTAGAGACCCCAGAAGTAGACTGACACAAATATAGTCAACTGATCTTCGATAAATTAACAAAGACAATTCAATATAGAATTGATAGTCTTTTAACAAATGGTAGTGGAACACTCAGATGTTTCTAAATGAAATCTAATGCAAAAAAGATGAACCTACCCCATTCTTTACACCTTTCATGAGAATTAACACAAAATTGGTCATAAACTTAAATGTAGACTGTAAAATTTCTGGATGATAAGAGAAATTCTAGATGACTTTGGGCTTGGAAATGAGTTTTTAGATATACCAAAAGCACAATCTATGAAAGAAAACTTAGATTTTTTTTTTAAATGAAAAACTTTTGCCCTTCAAAAGACATTGTTAAGAGAATAAGAGATAAACTATGAACCAGGAAAAAAAATTGCAGAACACCTGTCTGGGAAAGGACTCATATCCAAAATATAACTCCCCCCTAAAAACAAACAAACAAAGAAAAACTCTTAAAGTTCAGCATTAATAAAACAAACTACTTTTTAAAAAATGAGTGAACTATCTGGACAGACATTTCAACAAATAAGATATACAGATGGCAAGTAAGTATTTGAAAAGATGATCAGTGTAATTTGTCATTAAAGAATTGCAAATTAAAATAACAATGAGATACCACTACTATTAGGATAGCTAAAATCCAAAAAACTGACAACACCAAATGCTGGTGAGGATGTGGAGCAACAGGAACACTCATCCATTGTTAGTGGGAATGCAAAATGGTCCACCCACTTTGGAAGACAAGTTGGCCATTTCTTACAAAGCTAATTATAATTATATGAGCCTGGTTGGGCTGCCAAAACAGAATACCCCAACTGGGTGGCTTAAACAGAAACATATTTTCTCACAGTGATGGCTGTTAGAAGACCAAGATCAAGGTGCCTTTCTTCCTGGCTTGAGATGGCTATGTCCTAATATGGCCTTTCTTCTGTATGTGCATAGAAAAAGAGAGAAATTTCTGGTGTCTCTTTGTTTTCTTATAAGGACACCAGTCCTATCAGATTAGTGTGTCACCCTTATGGCCATATTTAACCTTAATTACCTCCTTAAAGGCTTATCTCCAAAGGTAGTGACATTGGGAGTTAGAGCTTCAACCTACAATTTTGTGGGGAGACACAATTCACTATGTAATAATAGTCTTATGATATAATCCAGTAATCACATTTCTAAGCATTTCCTTATATGTGCACAAAAAAATCTGCATATGAATGTTGATAGCAGCTTCATTCATAATCACTGAAACTAGAAGCCACCAAGATGTCCTCCAATAGCTGAGTGGATAAATAGACTGGGTACCTCCATACCACGGACTATTATTCTGCATTGAAAAAATAAACCATCAAGCCAAGAAAAGACATGGATGAATCTTAAATGTCTATTGTTAATAGAAAGAAGCCAGTCTGAAAAATTACATACTATATCATTCCAATTACATGACATTCTTGAAAAAGCAGAACTATAGAAGAAAAAAAAAACCATAGTGGTTTCAGGGGTTCAGGAGGCATGGAGAACGGTTGAATGGTTGAATGGGTAAACTCAGGGACATCTATAGTGCGCTGAAACTATTTTGCATGATACTGTAATAATTGTGGATAAATGACACTATGTATTTGCAAAAACCCATAAACTTTACAACGCAAAGAGTAAATATTAATGCGTGCAAATTTTTAAAACATCATCTAGGAAGTTGAGGATACCCGGATAGCATGCAGAATGGGACAATCCGACTGCATCACAAATGCATAAATAACCTCACTGGGGGTGAGGGTGGGGGTGGGGGAGAAGCTGCCCTAAGTTAACTTTGGGAAAGCGAAGTCTATAAAACTGAAAGCAAAAGGAACCATCCATAAGCACCGTACTCTAGTTGACAGCATGGTGATACAGGTTAATAACTCTGATACTGATATACATTTATTTATCCTGGAATTGAGCCATTAATTAAGTGGGTAGCAGATGGTGGGAGCCAGCGTCTCGGTATTGGAGAGGGCTTTCGCATATCAGCAAGGGTGGATAGCAAAGCTAGAATGATCCCTGTGTTAACCTATCAGGGAAGGAGGGTCAGTGTGTAATCTCACGAACAGGCAGGGTCCCGGTTGCAAGTACCAGGAACCAAGTCTGGTTGATTTAAAGTACCGATCCCCACTCTCCTTCCCCTCACCAAAACCCAGCTGCTTCTTATAGATATTGGGCAGCCCACAGAACCCCTGGCAATCTGGAGAATTTAAATCAAGTAGACCCACAGAAACAAAGACAGCACAGCCACCACTGTCCGGCTGAGCACACGTTTGCCACCACCACAATCTCGCGCTGTTTCCGGTCCCCCCACCTCCGTCAGCCAGACCACTGCTCCCTTTGCTGTCAGAACACGTCCTCCACCCTCTCTGCTTCTTAACATCACCAGCTCCTAATTCAAAGTCTGGGAGATAACCTCACTTTGGCCAAAACCGCACCGTCCCTGCGTGAACATGGAGGAAGGAGAGATGAAAAGCAGCAAAGATGATCTCCTTTGCGCATTCTTTTTAGTGAGGGATCAATAAATACATTGTTCTTATTGTTGTGCTAACACTGATACCTCAAACTTTAAATACTTTGTCATTAGTTAGATATATAAATATAACCAAAATAAGGAAATAGTAATCTAAATTACAAAAGTGAGGGCACCTGGTGGCTCAGTTGGTTAAGCATCTGCCTTCACCTCAGGGATCAAGCCCCGCATCAGGCTCCTTGCTCAGCGGGGAGTCTGCTTCTCCCTCTCCCTCTGCTGCTCCCCCTGCTCACTCTCTCTCTCTCAAATAAATAAATAAAATATTTTAAAATAAAAAATAAAAAAAATTGGGGCGCCTGGGTGGCTCAGTTGGTTGAGCGACTGCCTTCGGCTCAGGTCACGATCCTGGAGTCCCGGGATCGAGTCCCGCATCAGGCTCCCTGTTTGGCAGGGAGTCTGCTTCTCCCTCTGACCCTCCTCCCTCTCATGCTCTCTGTCTCTCATTCTCTCTGTCTCAAATAAATAAATAAAATCTTTAAAAATAAATAAATAAAGGGTGCCTGGGTGGCTCAGTTGGTTAAGCAACTGCCTTCGGCTCAGGTCATGATCCTGGAGTCCCGGGATCGAGTCCCGCATCGGGCTCCCTGCTCGGCAGGGAGTCTGCTTCTCCCTCTCCCACTCCCCGTTTGTGTTCCCTCTCTCGCTGTGTCTTTCTCTGTCAAATAAATAAATAAAATCTTTAAAATAAATAAATAAATAAATAAAAATTAAAAAATTATAAATTACAAAAATGAGCAAAAAAAAAACAGACTACATAACAGAAGATGGAATGCAAAGGAAGGTACTGAGAAACATTTTTAAATAAACAATGAATAGAAAGTAAAACTACGAACAAATTTATCTGGTACGTCCATAAGGTGAGATAAACTCATTTGCTTAAAATAAACTCAGAATAGATTAATAAACAAAACCCAACTACATGCTACAAAAAGAAATGTGTAAAGCAATGTTGGGAGAAAAACCATTGATCATTCACATTTATATTACTAAATGAGACATAGCATGTTTTATGAGATGGACTCTAAAAGTTTCCTAACCCCAAAAATGCTTTTATGCAGATAATTTTATGTGGAAAATCTTGAAAATTTTCAAGGAATAAGTAACTCACTAACATATAACCTTTTCTAGAATACAAAGAAAGAGCACAGATTCTTTTTTTTTT
>NC_058415.1:3015674-3084020 GCF_002201575.2 Neomonachus schauinslandi | reverse complement strand
CCCAAGGAATGTTAGAGCTGAAAAGGCCTCTGGTTCACCCGGTTGGCTCTTCGTCAATTGAGTTTGTATCACTTTGCACGAGACCCGAGAACACCCACGGCCAGACGATGGTGAGCACAAGAAACACTCTGCATGCAGATGATAGAGGAAGGCCGTGGTGTCCGCCAGGAGGTCCACCTGCAGCAGAGGCTGTCCTGCCCGCGGTGGCGTGTCTCACCGTGTCACGCGCCATGTGACTTTGGACACATTCCTGTCTCGGGCCTCGCTTTCTCCTCTGATCGGCCTCACTGGGCTCCCGGGCAGTTACATGAGATGGTGCATGACGGCGTGTCAGATACAGGAGGGGAGTCTCGCCTGGCCGGCGGGGACCTGTCGGCCTGAACGAGAGCTCTGCAAAGAGCCGAGGGGACGAGACGCACCTGCTTCACGTCTTCCCTCCAAGTCATCAGACAGGTTTCCCTCCAACTGGCAGTTGGGAGTCGCTCGTCCCTTCAGCCTCCTCTCCTCTCCTTCCGGGAAATCTTCTCGGTCCCGTGCTGACCACCCACCTCCACGCTGAGGCCCCCGGAAGCCAGCTAACGGGAGCACTTGCGGGCATCTGCAAAACTAGCACATCTTTCCTGGGAATGTTGGCTGCTTCGAGGCTTAACTGGGATGTGTTAATTCATTACTTGAGACCCTCCCGAGAGGAGGAAAGAAGGGAAGGAGGAAAGGGCTCTTTCCTACCAGAAATGCTTCCCATTGCCAGTGCATCGGGCTTGTGCTCTTGAGGGGAGCACGGGGCAGGGGACTACCATGACGGCCCAGCAATTTTATCCAAAGCTGACCCCAGGACCTGAAACCTCTGGCTTGGAACAGCCATCCCCCCTCCACAGAGGCCCAGCTCTCCTGGGAGGTGTCAGAGCCCACGAGGGCAGGCCCGGAAACAGCTTTGAGGATCAAAGAAGTCCTGGAATGATGTGAGACCTAGAGATGAAGATGAGTCACCTGTTCTTTCAAAGGGTCTGAGAGAACGCCCTGTTCGGGGAGGCTCGGAGGCTGTGAATGTAACCAAGCGGGTCTCCGTTGAGAGACAAACGATGCAAACTAACACATCATGCACAGACCGTGGAGCTGGAGGGAAGACACCAGGGCCACTAGGTGACCACGGCCACTCACGGCGCGCTGGGAAGTAGCCAGGAGGAGCGCGGGGTGGGACAGGGGGCATAAGACAGTGATGGCGGGGAAGGGAGAGGCAAAGGCAGAAAGGCAGCCTTGTCTGCTGGGGACAGAGAACGACACTTTTTTTATGTTTAAGATTTTATTTATTTATTTTCGAGAGAGAGAGAGCTCGAGTGGCGTGAGGGGCAGAGAGAGAAGCAGGCTCCCCACAGAGCAGGGAGCCCGATGTGGGGCTCAATCCCCGGACCCTGGGATCGTGACCCGAGCCGAAGGCAGATGCTCGCCAGACTGAACCCCCCAGGCGCCCCAAGAACAACACTTTCTAACTGGCGTATCTTACCAGACTCCATTCCATGTCTCGGAAGGGCAAGCCCAGCTCGGGAGGACAGCTGAGGACACAGGAACTAAGCGCCTCTCCTCGTGTTACATGGACACCGCCTTTATAATCGGGTGGGGAACCGAGGGTCTCCTAGTCCCCAGGAGGCCACGCCGGTTCCGGCCAGCGGCCGCTCTCGTCCCGGGGAACCCTTGCGCTCAGAAGGCAGGGAACAGCGCATTAATGCAGCAGGCTGGCTCTCTGTGAACCAGACAAGGGAACACTTACTTTGTTTTGGCCCAGATCTATTCCCAGCCCCGGCATATTGGGTCCAGGTTGGCCCCGAGGAGATTCCAACACCAACCGAGCTTGTTTTAGGGCTGCTCAGGGTCGAGGTGCGTTTCCCACCACAGGTCTCTGGTGAGGGGACTCCACGACCCTCAGGGACCCCGACTTGTGCTTCACTCCCCTGAAAGCCGCTGTCCCCCTCCTGTGCCGGGGGCTACGGCAGCACGGGGACACGCGCTGGTCTCCCATCAGGAAGACAGAAGGAGGGGAGAGGAAAAGGAGCATCATCCCTCTCGTGGGCCCCGAGGCAGCAGGGACAGCTCCGAGACAAGCCCATGCGAATAACACTGGGCTCTGTCCCCAGGAAAGAAGGGACACGTGGATGCCGGGCAGAGCCCCTCCCTCTCCTGCCCGTCACATAGAGAATCCAGGTAATTTCCAGTCATATAGTTTGACAACAGGGCACATTTCAATGATTTCATTGGATGAAAAACCCAAATGAGTCACTGAGGCTACTGACATGAAAGAACTACTCTATCTTTCCAGAGGGGGTCTGATGTGGTTTCCAGGCCGCACTTACCGAACCGGAAAGCCAGCTCGACCGACGGTCGACACACGTAACCAGGAGGACCTGGTCCACACACGTCGGAGGGGGCAGCTCCTTCCCCGTGGCCTTCAGAGGGCATGTCAGTCACGCACAGACTCACTCAAGGGCTTCAAAATACCTAAAGCCCAGCTGGGTGCTGTAGACATAGTGGTCAATAAAACAGAGTCCCGGCCTCAGAAATCTTCCAGACTATCTGGAGAGATAAGGAAACACCCAGTTTTGATGCAGGATCATGACGGCTAAAAACAAAGAGATGGAGCAGGCTCCCTGATGAAATGCACCGGGAACCCCCTCCCCCAGGCTCCCTGGAGAAGGATCCTCTGGCTCCCCTCCCCCGCACCCTCAACACCCCCAGGAAAACGGACACCTGCGCTCAGGCCAGTGGGTGTGGCGACCCAGGCTCTCTTTGCCTTCCCAGGAAAGCCGTTCTGTCTCTTGTCCTGGAAAACAGGAGAGCAGCAGGCTGTCCTGGGCAGCGGACCCAGTGTGTCCAGCACCCCCCACCCCAGGGGCCGGGAAGAAGGGGCCTGTGCGTCCACCCTGGCATCCCCAAGCACTGTGTGACCATCCAGCACGCCGTTATTTTTGTTCCTTTTAAAGCAATTATGATGCTTACATTTCCTGGTCTCAGGCTTTCTTCCTACGTCCCTCGACCCTCATGGAGGAGCCAGCCCCCGTGAGCTTCCCTGGCCCCCCTGCCCATCGCACAGGTGATGATGCTACTTTCTGGGAAAACCAGGGCACGTCTTCCAGGCAGTGCCCTGCTGGATTCTAGGCTCAGAAACAGAAAAGCAAGCTGGCACGAGGGTGACTGCGTGTGTGTGTGTGTGTGTGTGTGTGTGTGTGTGGTGCACGGCCAGGCCCGGGGGCTGGCCACGCTGGAGTCTGTCTCTTCCAGTCCCTCGGGTAGAACCCCGTCCAGGGCATCAGCGGCCCAAGGTCACACTGCACACTTGGACGGCCTTCTATTTTCTGTCGTCTGGGTGCTAATTCACACCCCGTAGCACTTGAAGTAGAGGGAGAGGCGCTCTGGGCCCCGGGGCTCACATTTGGCCGAGTGTGTTCTGCAGCACCCCAGGACTGAGACCCAAATACATTTCGATAGCACTCGCCACGTTGGTGACTCTCCCTTACAACCTAACAATGATTCCCCAGGACAAATCTCTGCCCCAAAGCGGGGGTTACAGTGTCCCCGGTGTAGAAACCCTTTTACAAACCAAGAGAAAACCCTGCTCGTGATCAAGGGGACCCCTCAGGCCCACAGGCTTCAGTGAAGGAGAAGCAAACTCATGGACTCTAAAGTTTAGAGAACAGTTCAAGGCATAGAATAAACTCTTGTTCCGAGTAGGACTGTTTGCGGAGGAGTGGGAAGGCCTCGAGGTGGGGCAAACAGCACATCACCGCACACTCGGGGTTAGAAACCTGAGTCCGGTTCCCTCCTGCGACCGTCCGCAGCTCTGTAACCTGGAGCAGGGCTCAGTTTCTCACCTGTAAAATGGGAACGACAGTATTATTTTTCACAGTGGGTTGGGGCGGGGGCTCATAGGACAGGCCAGCACAGCCCCTGACCCTTCTTGTCTCGAATCCGACTCCACAGAGCAGCTGACTTAAACTCATCACAACGTATTTGTGAGAGGCTCCGCTTGTAAGAACTTGCCCTTGATTACTTCAAAGAGCAGAGAGAGGCAGACGCTGATTCTGTTAGGTGACGTCAGTGTTGGGAGAGCCCGCGAGGCCCCCTCTGCCCGGGGCCCTCTGGCCTGCCGCATACTCGCGGGATCGGGCTACACGGCAGGTCCAGACTACACCGGGTTGGTCAGGATTGCGAACCTGGATTCTTTGCGCAGCCCCATCGGTTACCGCAGAATGTAGGGTCTACACAGGGACGGGAGGGATGGAAGAAGAAATCCAAGTGAGGGGACCGGCCGTGAAGTGCCTGGGAGAAAAAGCAGGAGCACGGAGGGCCCGGAGGAGGAGGGGGCACCGAGGGAGGAGGGGGCCGCGGCAGGGCAGGTGGGGTAAGGAGCCTGTCCCCAGGGTGGGGACGAGAAGGGGTAGGAGGTCCTGTCCTGGGGGAGGATCTGGTGAGGCCACACACGTTCCCACTACCATAGCCACCTGTCTGATCTGCCCCACCTTGTGTGTGGATGATCATGTGCCCCAACAGGAATCTTCCGGAAGGTATGCCTTCCCTCCGGCCGGTCTCCTGGCCTCCCAGCTGAGGTGACACGGTCGGAAGGTCAGCATGACGCCGCTCGTGTCAGCGCAGACGAGGCGGGTGGACACCCCAGCTGCAGAGTTCAGCGGGCGTTCTCAGTTTTGGGTCTCGGAAATACAGCGCGGGCAGCGAAGGCACCTGTGGATGGGTGTGAGGGAGGGTGACCGGGCTGCCTGACGCAGAGCTCTCAGAGCTGCCGTTTGCCGGGTTTGCAGGCGAGGGATGCCCACGTCTGCACTGCCTGCCCACCATGCGAGCTACGGCGGCTGGAGCTTCCGAAGGTCAAATCCAGGCTCCTTCACCTGGTGCCCCCCAGGGTCCCGTGCGAGAGCTCTCGGAAGTCACAGGCTGCTGCAGGCCTCAGCCTGGTTCCCCTCTTGTCCCCTGAGCACCAGCCCTCCGCAGTCCCACACACAGCCCGGCCGCCACATGCTTGAGCCGGGCCTCCACCCACCAGCCGGCCACACAGAAACCCCAGTCCGTGCCCTTTCTCCACAACCCCGGTGCTGCCTGTGAAGGATTCCAGCTGAAGGATTCCAAACTGCCCAGCACCGACGAGCAGCGGTCCGGCGGCCACACGGCGAGAATGATCATGCCTACTGCCATTTCTGGGAAGGATGCTGTGCCCCAGGTGCCTTGCCAAGCACATTACACACCTCACCCCCCTTTACTCTCACGGCAACCCAGGAGAGGGGCTGGCAGCCGCGGGCCACGCCGGCCCGCTCCTGAGACAGCACAGGTGGACTTGGTCCCCGCAGAGCCCGGGACACGCAGAGCCCCGAACAGAGGCCACGAGCCCTGGACACGCAGAGCCCCGAACGGAGGCCACGAGCCCTGGACACGCAGAGCCCCGAACGGAGGCCACGAGCCCTGGACACGCAGAGCCCCAAACAGGGGCCACGTGCCATGCCCTGGCCATGCTTCGGGATGTCTCTTCGGCACATGCAGCGAGGAGCGGTGGGCAGCCGGCCTCTGCTGATCAGCGGGTGGGAAGGCCCACGTCCCGCCGCTCCGGCCCCTTGCCGGAAACGTGCCTTCTTCGACCGCACCCCACCACCGAAGCAGAAAAGCATGTGAGCAGTGGCTGTTGCCCCCTTCCTGGGAACATGTCAGGAAATCATTCCAGTTCGCTCACCACGGCAGCCCGAGATACAGTGCCGTCTTGCCTTGCAGCTCCCACCCCCAATCCCGTTACCGAGGACATGTCTGAGTATTCTGCCAAACCCCTGCTTCTGGGCAGCATTTCTGACAATAAATCCAAGTCTGATCGTTGTAGTCTCTGTAATCAAGTACTGAATCACCAGCATGCTCCACGTGTGCTGGGCCTGAAGACCCAAAAGTTGTCCAGAGCCTCTGAGGCTGGGGCCCAAGATCACCACTCCCTTGGGTAGGCTCCACCGGGCAGACATCAATGAGCAATCAATGAAAAGTGTCTTGTTTTCTTAGCCTTAAGAGATTTCTTAATGCACTCCTGTTTTGTAATAAAGGATGTCAGGTACCCTGAGTTAATTATCACGTTGGCTGTTGCCAAAATTTCTATTCAGTGCAAAGAACCATAGTCAAAATGTTTCTTGCCCCTCTAGATATTAAATTTGAGTATGTATGCTAATGAACAGACACTATAGAAAGAAAAATCACTAAGAAAAAGAATATAATCAGAAAGGAAAGTTGCACTTAAAATCCATCCTAAGCCGGTTCCTCAAAGAAAATGTGATTTCCATATGACCGAGCAATTGCATTGTGGGCATGCGCCCAAAAGAACTGAGAGCAGCGTCTCAAAGGGACATTTGCACACCCAAGTTCACAGCAGCATTATCCACAGTAACCAAAACGTGGGAGCAGCCCAGTGTCCAGTGACCAGATGAACGGTTAAACAAAATGTGGTCTATCCACACAATGGAAAATCTTTCAGCCTTAAAAAAAGAAAGAAGCTCTGGTACATGTCACAACGTGGATGAAGCTGGAAGATGTGATGTGAGGTGAAAAAAAAGGCAGACACAGAAAAGACAAATACAGTATGATTCCACTTATAAGAAATCCCTAGAGTAGTCAAGCTGATGGAGACAGAAAGTAGGATGGGGGCCCCAGGGGCCAGCTGGGAACGAGGAGTTCATGTGTAACGGGGACAGTTTAGTTTTGCAAGATGAAGAAGTTCCCAAGATTGGTTGCACAACCGTTTGAGTGTCCTTCACGCAATGAACTGCTCACTTTGAAATGGCAAAGATGTCAGATTTTGTGTGATGTGTCTTTTACCCCAACTCCAACAGAAACATGTCTCCAGTTAAGAAAACAAATCCGCCCTGATTAGCACACCGTAATTTCCCAGCTGAAGGCACTAAATGTACCAGCTTTGACCACACCCACAGCATCTTCAGGGAGAATGGCCATGACCAGCCCCTGGGTCAAAGGAGTGAGTACGAGACCGAGTTCTGGTATTTCCAGTCTCGCCACCAGCACCTGGATTTTTAACAGCCCGCCACGGGAAAGGCAGTCCCAGAGAAACAAATGAACCACCAAGTAGAAACCATAAATCCCAACTCAACTCAGGAGTGCAATTCTCAAGATTCTCAAGAGCCCCAGAGAGATCGCAACCGGAGCATCCACCACCAGGCCCCTCCAGACCGTTGGATGCGGGTCAAGAGAAAGGAGCGGAGCCCTCTCGTGCACTGCAAGGTGGATGAACCTCTAACGCATCACGTGCGCTCAGAGAAAGAAGCCACACACGAAAGGCCCCATCTCGTAGGGTCTCGGTCCTCTGAAATGCTCAGAGAAGGCGAATCCATGGAGACAGCAGATTAGTGGTTGCCTGGGGCGGGGGAGGGGGGAGGCAGCAATTTCCAGGCCTTGAGGGACACATCTTAGGGTGACAGAAATGCTCTCAAAGTGGCTCACAGAGATGCTTGCAGAGCTCTGCAAATGTACTAAAATCACTAAATTGTACACTTAAAATGGGTGAACTTTATGTATGTGAACAACAGCCCGATAAATGTGGGTTTTTTTAATTTTAGGTTAAAGAACGTATGTCAGCAGAGACACAGTCAACGAAAACCTTGTGTCTCTGGGCGAGAACACAAGCCAGACTCATGTCAGGCAGAAGGAGGGGCGCTGTGCCCCCCGCATCCCACTGTCTGAGGCTGTGGGCCCCTCCTACGGCTCCAGCCGGATACCAGCACCCCGGGCTCCCCTCCGAGAGCTCACCATGAGTGCTGGGAAAAGAGCGCTTGGCACCTCAGCATCCATGGGGGTGCTGGAGGGGGCGCTGACGGCATGTGTGGCCGTCCTTGTCTCCAACTGTATCTTCGGGAGCGGCACCCCCGGGGCCATATTGCTGCATTATCTCGGCACCACAAGATGGAATCACCCAGTTGGTATTTAATATTATTCCCCTGGCTTTTATGGGGTGACTGTAAAGGAATCATTCATACTTACGATTCCTTTTTTAAGATTACGTATTTTTCTTATTTAAACCAAAGTGGAAGACATTATGCTACCCAAGCTGCCTTAAGTAAACTCCACCTAGAATTGACATTTCCCTCTGTGTGTGAAGTTAAGAGGAACGATGGACTCGTTCATTAGCTACAAGTCAATGAACTTCTCTCCTTGCCAAGACATTCAGAGCGGCTTCAAAGGGGGCCACCAAAGGAAGACCAAGGAAATAGAATTTCCTCTCTGTTGCTTTTAATAGGATTTGTTCTGTTTTTATTGTTCAAGTTTATATGGAGATTTAACTTTACAAGATGCCTAATTATTTTGGAGGGTTCGACAGGGACCCTGTCCCCATCACTGATGGGTATCGCCAAGCATTTTTGAGACCAGTAATACCACGACTGCAGGTAACCTGCGAGGCTCCGAATGAAGCAAGTTCAAGGACACGCTGGGGACGGCGCACTCCGCCAAGCCCCCTTCTCTTCATCCAGACTGAGAGGAGAAGTCCTTCCAGAGTGTGTGAGTTCAGGACTCTTTAGAGGGATGCAAGTCTTTGCATTGTGAAAGCGTAGAGAGGAACAGGATGCACGTACATCTTCGCGAAGGCAATGATGTTTCAAAGGCTGTCTGCACGTAAGCCGGGGGTCACTGCACCCTCTCCTCTCTCCCCTCCCCCTGGGCAGCCGGTGACCAAGGCCGGTCCCCGCAAGACAGAGAACAGCGACAGGGTCATTGGCCAAGTGGCGGGAGCGTGTGAAGCGTAGCCGAGACAGTGAGGAGGAGTGCTAGCTGAGAGAGGCTCCATGGGCCCCGCGTTCTCTGCACATCCTAGGGTGCCGTCCCAAGCCCTCCTGCACCAGGACACCCCAGGAGGAAGAGTCTCATCTCCACTGACATCACCTCCCGAGCTCCCGGGCCTGCCTGGCCATCTCCAGCCTTGAACCCGTGCCTCCAGAAATATTTGGGTCTCGGGATTCGGTGCTTGCGACAATAGAAAGCTATTGTATGTCTAAAGGTGTGTTTGGGTGTAAACAAGATCTCGGCCCCTGAGGGACTCCACGGCAGTAGAAATATTTATGGTTCTGTATCGGTGATGATCTAGTGTCTCCTTGCTGCAATTTCAGTGCTGTTAGTCCCGCGAGTAGCTCATGTAGAAACCGTAACGGGAGACCCGGCATTGGAGGACGAGGAAGAATCACGGTGCCACACGACAACATGGCGGTATTTCGCCCTGCTTGGCGGGGAGCTTTTGGTGACTCAGGCATGCGGGGGAGGGAGGAGCCCAAACATTGATCGTCACCCAAACAAATCCACCCCCCTCACCCCGTGCTGGCCGCTCTACAAGAGGAAAAGTCAAGTGGTAGCAAATCAAGAGTCTGATTTTGGACTCAGCTCGGGCATCAGCCTCTGCTGGAAACTGACCAGGATCTTGCAAAGATCATGCAGGATCCTGTGTCAGATTTCAAGGCAAATGGGTTCCAGAAGAATCTCGAGGCCAGAAAGCATCTTAAGGGGTCCTCTGCACCTCGAGGTAAAGGCTGCAGATGTTTTTCAAATGAAATCGATTCCTCCAGAGTGAGAGCTTCTCCTAAATGAATATTTCTAAGGTCTCCTTCTGATTCCTTTCCTTTAGTGTCACTCCTGCCCCAAGTATGCTCTTTTTTTTTTTCCTTTATTGGCCATCCTGGATAAATTAACAATGTTCAATTAATCAAACCTCCCCTAGAGCTTCAGTGAAGTGTGGAAGAATCTCAGGGTAGTAAATGCTTAGGTTTAAGAGAAGCCGAACTCCTCCCCGCACCGAAGGAGAGGTGTCTGCGTCCCTGGCCCTGACCCCAGGATTCGATCCGAACTAGCCCTCGTCCTGCCAGCCCTGTGACAATCCCACCTCCCACCTCTGTCTGCAGTGCCCCCCTCCCCCCGCTGCTGTGACCCCCACCCCGGCCATGCCATCCCCAGAGCCTCCCCCGGAAGGGGCCCCACGCCTCCTTCCCCAGGCCCTGTCCCAGTTGTAAGGCACAGAAACCTCAAATCTGAGGTTTCCAACGACAAGCTTACCTTGATGTAATTTCATTTATTGATTAAAAATGAATTTTTAACCGCATTTCTTGCATGCAAGGTGGCCCGTTGTCCCCTAATCTCGGAAACCTGGCCTCTTAACAATCAGCAAATGAGGCGCTGTGCTGAGCGCGCACAGTACTTCGGAGCGGTGTTATCACAGGGCCTGGCAGTGAGTCCTCACTACTTCGTGGGCCACCTGGGGCTGACATGCGTATCAACCCCCCCCTTCTTGCATGGGCCGCGATAACACCGCGGGCCCGTTAAGCCCCATTTCTCCAGCCCATTGCCTTGCCTCCCAGCAGTGGGCTAGGGCCCCACGATTGTGCCAGAACAAAGCGTGCATCACAGTCGAGCCTGAGACCTCCCCAGGGCCCTCTACACCCCTCCGCTCTGCCTCCTGGATTCCGAGACTCCCACCGAGGACTCTCAGGCCCTTGAAGATGGCAGAGCCACCCGGTACAGAAGGGTCACGGATCCACGAATAACTACGTGGGCACAGCACCTCTGCCCGCCCTCCGCCAACTCTCTGCAGACTGGGATGTGCGCAGGACATTCCCTTCTACTATGGGACCCCACTGAGCTGCGGGGTCTTAGGGGAGAGCCAACCACCGGGATGAGTTCACCTGAGCCAAAGCACGGAAGTCACCAAGCGAGCTGAGAACCGGCTGGCTCTGGGCCACACATGTGGGTCCCTGTGGGCACAGAATGTCAATTACGAGTTTCAAATATCAGACCCAGGTCCTGTGGCTGGTTTAGTGATCAAGAGACCCAGCGGCAGCGCCGGTAGGACCTGCTCCCACGGATCGCGTGACAGAGATCTGGAGGAGATTCTCAGGCTGAAGCAAGCAGGACTTACGGGGTCTGGAAGGATGTATCCCATCCTGTGCGCGCCCCGCCCCACCCCCAGGCCGAGGAGGGGAGACGTGCTCCAGTGGGCACCAGCGCACCTGTCCTCTGGTGAGGCCCAGCCTCCACGGCCCTCCCGGGCAGCCCCACGTCCAGGCAGGGCCTCCTCACATTGTCCCTCTCAGTCAAGGTGGGGACCCAAGCTCGCTCTCATCGGCAAAACTCCACCAACTGCCAACACGCCCTGTCCTCACTTCGCCTCCGGCCTAACCTTTAGACAGCGGACTAGGGAGAGGTGACACACACGGCAAGCTGACCCTGCTCGGCAGGGAAGAGAGGCAGAGAGCCAGGGACACGGCAGGCCGACCCTGCTCGGCAGGGAAGAGAGGCAGAGAGCCAGGGACGTTTGCCAGTGATCCCAGCCGGCCCCAGGTCCGCCCTGCAGGAAGCGATTCCAGGAATAGGACGGGTAGTAAGGGTTAGACCGCACTGAGTCGTTGGACGCGTCCATGCGTGCAGGATGTGCTGGGTCTGGGGGTCCTCCTACAGGGAGAGGGAATCCCAGAACAGACCCTGTGGGCACCATGGGATCAAGTGCTATTCGCATGTGTCCCCGCGCAGTCAGAGCAGAGGAGAAGGGCACAGCTGGGTCTGCCTGCAGGTGTCGGGGCGGCTTCCTGAGAAGGCATGGTGGACGCACTGGTGTCCTGCCCGCCTGTCCTGGGAACCTCGTGTCCTGGTGCACGCTGCACGCTCCAGCCACTGTGCCCGAGCGCCCTCTGCCTCAGGCTCTCCGGGCTCGCTCCGCCCATGCCTGGGGCTGGCCACAGAGTCTGGGAGCAGAGCTCAGCCAGTGACAGGGGCGAAGGGGAGGCCAAAGGGTGAGCACCCTACTCAGCCAGTGACGGGGGCGAAGGGGAGGCCAAAGGGTGAGCACCCCACTCCTTGCTCCCTTGCCTCCCAGAGGGAACACTTGCCCCGAGGTCCCAGGGCTGAGCTCCAGGCATCCCTAGTGGTGACGTTTCCCTCCCCACGAAGGCCAGTACTTCCAGAAGCAGCCTCTAAAGGAAACTGGGAACTCAGCCCTGGTCTCAGAGCCCGAACTGCCAGGCAGGTAAGGGCGGAAAGGAGAGCAAGTGTCAGACGCGGCAGGGGCTCACCGCACATCACCCCCGCTTGTGGACCTGCGTCCCAGACCCGAGAACGGGCCTGGGCCTTCTCCACAGCCCGCTGGGAGGCAGATGTAGGAATGGGGCCTGTTGCAGAGAGCCCGGGGTGCACATTGCAATCCCATCCGTGTCCACCCAGAGACTGTGCAAGAAGACACACAACATGGTTGTTATGGTTTCCACCAGTCCCCGGACTGGAAAGCGTCCGGGCGTCCATCTGCAGAACCGCGGCGCATCCATACCCGGAACACGACTAGCAGTAGTAAGGGACCGACTACAGATCCCTGCAACCACATCTCGGAAAGATCATGCTGGATAAGCACATCCTGCACGTGATTCCGTTCTATGAAGTTCTCGAAGACGCTCCACTGAAACCAGAGAGGGGGCTGCCTTTGGGCTGGGGGCCAGGGTGGGCTGGGAAGGGGCATGAGGGAACTTTCTAGGGAGATGGGCACACTCCATATCTCGGTAGGGTTTGGATTGGAGGTGGGGGGCGAGGAGTGTGTCATCAAATCGTGTTGTTAAAATCTGTACATTTCGCTGAATGTACCTTGCCCCCCCCAAAAAAGAACTGCAAACAAATCTTGAAGTCCAGCTAATGATGTGTGTGCCGAGGTGTTTGTTGTTATCAGCAACTCCCCATCCAGTGCATGAAAATCTAAGATGGACGGAGGAGAGCCCGAGGGACGGAGACAGGCCGTGGTGTCTCAGGAAGCAGGAGCAGCAAACGGGAGGCGCAGGAGTAGGGTGTGGGACTGGGGAGTCCCCCGCACAGCTGTATCGATGTTTCTGCACATTGGAGAGTCGTCATAGTAAAATGTTGGGGAGGGGAGAGACTATGGCACCAGTCCAGGATGGGGACCAGGCACATCGCGGTGGGGACACTATAGGGTCTGAGGGTGGAGACCCCGGTCAGGCTCATGTTAAGAAGCTTTAATGACGGGGCGCCTGGGTGGCTCAGTTGGTTGAGCGACTGCCTTCGGCTCAGGTCATGATCCTGGAGTCCCGGGATCGAGTCCCACATCGGGCTCCCTGCTCGGCAGGGAGTCTGCTTCTCCCTCTGACCCTCCTCCCTCTCCTGCTCTCTGTCTCTCCTTCTGTCTCAAATAAATAAATAAAATCTTTTAAAAAAATAAAAAATAAAAAAAGAAGCTTTAATGACGAACCAGTTTGGGGTCGTGCTAAGCAGTTGGAAACAAAGCAGTACACGAGTTAAGCTGTCGCCATAGTCTGAGCGTGCCCAAGGTGGGTGTGCTTCGGGAGACACACGGAATGCTGGGGTGCCAGGGCTTGGGGGCAAGTGCCCTGGGAGCTGGGCACAGGAAGTCACGGTGGCACGCAGTTCCTGGCTCAAGTTATTGGTGGACGTGGACCAAGCTTCCGGGCTGTAGACGTGATGGTTTTGGGTGTTCACAGGACAGGTGTCCTGTCCCTGTGCCCTCCCCTCTTGGGCATTGGAAGGCAAGAGGGACGCACACCCCAGATCTTGGATCCTAATTCTGAGAGCCAAGTGGGTACCTCTTCCCTGTAAGACCCAGGAGCAGCCCCTGGAGACAGAGCAGGGGAGAGGGAGAGCGGTCAGCCTGCTGCACCCCCCACCCCACCCCTGCTGTGCTTCCGACTCCAAGAGCAGCTCCCGCTTTCCCTGCGGACCAGCAGCTGAGGGCCCCCAGCAGGACTGTTTCCACCCTCTGGCTCCTTTCCAGTTGGCGGGGATCCCACATGGGCGGGATGCTATCCATCCACAGCGTCCCCCGGGTTATTTCAGGGGAGTCAGGACACTCCTGGAGGCACGAGAATCCAAGCGTAGCTCAGTGAAAGGAAGAGGGAATGAAACGTCAGCCCATCATGTGCAGATAAAAATGTCCCCGGCACACTGAGTGTGGCTTCAGATGGTTTGGATTCCTTGTGTGATTTCTCCCACTCACCGACAGCAGGGAGAACGTGTGAATCGACTCTAAGACCTGAAACAGAATCCCCAAAGACATACCCCTAGGTAGAACAAAACCCACGGAGAAGACAGTGGTTTAGAAGTGCCGCTGTGGTTTTCTAGAGTGGAGTTTTCCCTCCTCCAAAGAGAGGTGCTTTGCAGGGTCTCCACACGGAGGGCCCCACAGTGATGTCCTGGGTGCATTCTGACAAATGTCCCACCCGACCCCCCTGGAGCCCGGGATTCCTGAAGAGAATGGGCTGGCAGGAGCCATCAGACGTGCCCACGGAGCATCCCGAACCCGGAGACAGAAGAGCAGCCCCAGAAGGGGAAACCAAGAGCGTGGGCCTCGCGGGGCCTGCCGCAGGCCGTGGGCCCCGTCGGAAGATGGCCCGTGGACGGCCCCGTGCTCCGAGGAAGCAGTGTGGCCTGCAGCTCGGACGCTGGGCCTCTGACGTGGGGCAGCGGGAAGGCCAAAGCCCGCGGCGGAGCCGGAAGGCAGGACGGCGCCGTCCGTGGAGGCTGGTGGCTGGAGCTTCACCTGGTGAAAGGTGGCCACGCCGCCCGATCGTGACTCATACACGGCCTTTTCCACGCGGACACTCTGTTTCAAGAAGGAGCTCCCCAGAGGGCGACGTCCATAGTTGTAACCCGGGAAAATACCCAGGAGCGTTGGGAGTAGCTCCGGCATGTTGCAGACAGTGTGAGCCACGGACTCGGCGTGCGTGTCCCGCAGTGTGGCGCCGGAACAGCCGTGGGACTCGTGCGGACGCTTGCGCGCCTCTGGCCCAGCTCCCGCTGGACGCACGCTGATCCTCGCCCCGCCACCCAGTGACAAGGGGACGCCTGGCGCGGCGGCCGCCGTTCCCACGCGGCGGCCGCCCCCGCCCTGCTGAGCAAGGTGGGCAGAGAAACACAGAAATCTGGGTTGCTTAAAAAACGAGCGGTACACACCAACTCTCCACTGTGGTTGCCACTGGGGTCTCGCTGAGGGAGGTCAGAGATGAACGTTGACTTCTTCAAGGAAGGGAGGGAGGAAGGGGGGAGGGGGGGAAGGGAGGGGGGAGGGGAGGAAGAAGGAAGGAAGGAGGGAGGGGAGAAAGATTACTTTTTACTTTTGGGGGAGGTCAGATTTTGCTTTATTTTTTCAAGTTAAAGAAGAAACAAATCATTACTTTGAATTCTCCACGCAGCGTGGATATTTTGTTCCAACTCAGTGGTCGCGAATCCGTCTCAGTGACCCCTGACCGAGAAATAGCCAGAGCTGCCCTCGCTCTCCGGACAAGCAGCCCAACACTGGAGCATGGGACCCCGAAGAGGCGCCTCGGGGGAGAGGTCTGGGCAGAGCCCGCTCTCATAATGAAGCGCTACCTACATTAACACACTTCTTTCCTGTCTCAAAACATTATGTACGTGCCCTGTCACGCCTGCTTACATGGTCTTCCCCCAGCGCATTTGTTAAGATCCGGAGGCCGGAGTCAGGGAGATGCCGGAGCCCCGGAGGCAGCATGGCCCTCCCACCCCGAGCCGCCGGTCGCCCGCAGGGCCGCCCAGCCGCGAGCAGCAGTTGTTTCTGGGCCACAGGCAGTAATGAGCTCCAGAAAGCCCATCTGCTGCCCGCCCGGCACACAGGGGCCTCCGTCCACACAGCTGCCTGCAAGCGGGGCCCGGCCACCTTTGCAGAACAGACAGCTGGGGGACAGGCGTCCATCCCCAGAGCCGGTCCTGGGCGGCCCCGGCCGCCAGCACAGAGTCCACAGCAATGCCTGGGGGAGCTCAGGGGGCCAGGAGCTACCCGGCTCAGCCTGCACCCCACAGCCGTGTCCAGCCCGCACCCACCGAGCCTCAGCACGTGGGGGCGGGGAGGTTGGCAGGGACTATCACAGGAAGGTGGGCGGGGTGACCACCTGGCTTGAATCTGCACATCCCCGCTCCCCATGTGACCTATAGGAACATCACCTGGCCAGGCCTCCCTTTTCTGTAACACGCAGTCTGTCCATCTGTACCGTGGAGTGCGGCAGGATGCCAGACACTGCAGGTTAAAGGGAACAGTTTACACAGTGACCAGTTGAGCCTGACACGGAGGGGCCCCCGTTTCCCGGGCACGGGAGATGCAGCGGTGGGTCAGGTGCAATCCACTGTGTGCCGGGGCGGACACTGAGTGCAGGCCCCCTGGGGACAGGCGTTCCCGAGGCTGCTAGCAGGTGCTCCACATAGCCCTGCACCCCCACCCTGTCCCTGCTGCTCCTCTCCTCCCCTCCCAGGAGCACCCTCAGCCCATCAGACAGGGACTTATGATGACTCCTTACCTAAAGGAGCTTTTCCAAGCCCCTCCTGACCTCCTGACCCCTTCAGGCTGCAGGAAGGGCTGCACGGGCACCATAGTGACCTGGGGGTCCAGAGACCTGCTCCTGACCCCAGAACTTTCTGGAAACCTTTTCTTCCCCACTCAGCCATTCTGTGACTGTAACTTGCTGTCCTGAACAGGAGGAAACCTAAGACGTTTCTGGCAGAGCAGGCGCCCTCACTCGTCTCCCTGAACCCTCAGGCTCATGGGCGCTCCCATCCCCAAAGGCTCCGACCGCACGGAATGCAGCCAGTCTGCAGAGGGACACGGTCACCCCCGCCCGCAGTGACAAGGCCTTGTGGTGTGAGCCTGTCTCTCCGGGGCGCGGTCCTCTCCAGAAGGGCAGTGCCAGCCCAGGATCGGTAGGCGTGCAGGTTTATGCGGGGCTGGCTTCACAGGGGGAGGAGGTTTGGGCCAAGGTCTTTGGTCACCTGCTGCTAAAGCTGACAGGAGTGTGGGGGCCCCTCCAGCTCTGCGCTTCCCGTTCCTAGAGGAGGCGCCTCTGGCCACACTCAGGTCTGCACACGGAGCTTGCGGGGCGGACATCCCACTGTCTTCATTAGAGGGGTCTCCTCGGGACTTGACTCCCTCCTCTGCAGCCCAGCCCGAGCCAAGGAGGGAAGGAGTTGGGGTCCTCCACCCACTTGGACAGGCTGCATCGGTTGGAGAGCAGAACTCGTGGGACAGCCAACTCCTCCTGCTAGGAGCTCAAACCCAGCCACCTCCGGCAGCTCCAGGACAAGGCCTGAGCAGAGATGCTGATGCTGGCCGCTGAAGGGGCAGACCAGCAGGTCAGCCAGGCTCGGGGTGGGTGTGCAGGGCCCGCCCTGTCTGCTCCACAAGCAGTCCTTCCTGGGGACCCTACTGAGGGGCTCGGGGAGGGGTATTCTGGGGTGTTTGGGAGGAAAACAGTTGCAAGAGAAGTGGATAAAGGGGGAGGGGAACCCCAGGAGGGCCGCAGGTGTGCAGGCACGCAGGTCGCAGGACCCTCGTGCAATGCAGGGTGGGACTCTGGCACACGAGCCCCCGTGGGCTCTGAGGGAGTGGTCCGGCGGGCCTCCGTGTCCTCCAGCAGCAGGAGGGGGCCGTGCTGTCAGCCCTCCTGTGTCCTCTCTCTGCAGGGTGACCCCAAACATCCACTCCAGGCCTCCTGGGAGTTCCAGCCACTCCCCACTCACAGCTGAGGACTCTGAGGTCACCACCAGGTGGCCAGCAGGTGCTGGCTGGGGCCTGGGCCAATGCCCTGTCATCTCTCTGAGCCGCCTTGCCCTGTACCCTGGGCCCCCATGACCCATCACCAACCAGAACAGTAGGGCAAACAAAACCATGTCCGTGTTGGAAGTGGGCTGGACATCTGACTGCACACCTAAAACCCTCTCCTGCTGGTCCGTGCAGATGCTACAGCATTCAGGCAGGCCCTGGGAGCAACCCACAGTGTGGGTAGTGCTGGGGGGCGAGCATGGAGACTCCCCCATGTCCCTGCAGATCTAAGGCCCTTTGAAGAGAGACAAACACCCCAGCACCCACACCACCCAAGACTCAAGGTTTCCCACCAAAGGAGTCCATGCTTCAGGGACGTGTCCCCTCCACGTGCCTCTCCTTCCTAGGATCCAGCCAAACCCTGCTCAGAGATGTGCAGGGTCTCCGCCCTGCTCACCTGCCCCACAAAGTGCAACGCCCACCAGGCAAATTCCGGAGCCTCGCAGCCCATCGGCTTGGCAGAGGCCAGGCCAGGACTGCAAGGCTGCTAAAAATGGCTATTTCGCCCATCCCAGCCGAAAGAGACACAGGAGGACATTCCTGTCATAGTTGAAAGAGCTCCAGGGCCAGCTTTCTCGGCAGCTGCTCTCCACGGCAGGCTCCCAGCTCCACCCAAGCCTCCGCGCATTCCGGACCCAAATCCAAGCGGTTCCTGCTGCAGACGGGAGTGGGGCGGGGGGAGGGGCCGGCTGCCCCGGGGGCCGGTGTGGGACAAGCAGCCCATCTGTCACTGAGGCCCCACCTGTGTCCTCCGACCCCAGATGCAAGGCTTTCCCTATGCACATGGTTTCCCTGTGGAAGTTAGTGTGGTGTCTGCCCTGACCACAGAGGGTGGGTCCTCTCGCCTTCCCTGAGCCCCTGCTGCTCCCGCCAAGGGGGAGGCTGTGTCCGCAAGCCCACGCCGCTTCTACCTTGCTGACGGACATGGGTCCCCAGAACACCAGCCACCATGCGGGGAGGAAGCCCAGACCACTGGAGGCAGCCCCGTCAGCAGCCCCCGGGCCCCTGCCCAGACCATGGCTCTGTGGACAAAGGGCATCCAGGCAGCCTAGGCCCCCGCCGGCCGGTCACCCTCGGCGTGTCTTCCCACAGGCCCTGGCCCAACACCTCACCCTCTGAATCCACGCGCAGTGAAATGAGGCTTGTCTTGTACCCTTTGGGGGGCGGGCAATGAGTGAGCATCTGGCCACTGGGACTTGGAGCATCTCCTCTCCGGCGGGCATCCCACACGCTCCGAGCTCTCCCAGCGGAGCTTGCAAATGACCGGGGAGGGAGGGAGGGGACCCATGGAGGACATGGGTCCCCTCCAGGAGGCCAGACTCGAGAAGAAGGAAATAAACCTGCAAGTAACCTGTCACCCGGCAGATCCCCAGCCCTGAGCGGACAAGAGATGCATGAGTGTTCCCACTCTCCAGCAGCCCACGGCCAGGACAGGGGCCCTGGGGCTCTTGGCAGCCTCAGTGAGCTGAACCAGCCTGCTGGCCCCAACGTGGGCCCAGCCCCAAAGAGGACACCCTGACTCTGGATGGAGCCAGGGACGCTGTGAAGCAGGAGCTGGGGGCAGACCAGCGGCAGGAGAGGGGCTCTCTCCCAACAGGGGTGCCCTGAGATCTCAGCTCCCACTTCATGGCATCTAAGTCCAGAGTGCAGGCAGGAGGCCTGCCAAGACTTCCTCTCCAAGGCCCTGAACGTATCCTGCCCCTCCCAGGGCTGCTGTAAACATGAAGCGGTGGGTGGACGGCTCTGAAGTTCAAACACCGTCTACCTACAGCAAAGGACGCCGCGGGGGCAGTGCCCAGGCTGTCCCAGGCCCATGGGCTGTCAGCAGCGTCTGCCCTGGGTTGTGCACGCAACCAGGGTTCAAGACCTGTCAGAGACCAGGCACAGTGACTGAGGCCACGTGCCTGGGGCAGGGACAGAGGCAGAGGGAGGCTGGGCCCCAGGGAGGTGGGGGGTGTAGACACTCCCTTCTCCTCCCCCCTGTCCCAGGCCAGCGGCACACCTGAGCTCAATGCTTTGATGTGCTGTCTCTGCCCGACAAGCCCTCTTAGCTCCCAGGGAGACTGTTAGAAGTGATTCTTAATTTGCCTTTTATCAGAGACCAGAGGCAAGAGTTGAAAGCAGGAGTCTGGGGTTTTCAAAAGAACCTGCAAGACGGGGGAGGGGAGGCAGAGCGGCCTCGGGCCTTGAAAGGAAGCAAACAAACATCTAAAGCCTCCCCAGACCCACAGGGCATGCATCCCTGGCCTATGATGTTGGGTGTCCTCGGCTGGGTTCTCAGCTTCCTTGGCACAGCACTGGGGCGTTTCCTCTGGGGTTAGGCTGTGGTTTCGTTTGGATCCTACTAGAAACCTAATTATCAAAACCAAAGGGCAGGTGCTCTTGCATTGAGTCAAATCATTGGCGAGGGGGCTGCCGCCACCCGGAGCCTCTCCTCCAGCCTGGGGCTCCCTCCGGGACCTTTTAGGCGAGGGGGAGGAGGTGTCCAGATGCAAGAAATGCAAAACGATGCAGAAAGCTTGGTGTAGACCGCCCCCCAGCAGAGCCTGGCCTTTCCCAGCAAGTGGGGCCTGGACTTGCACTTCCAAGTGCCTCCTCTGGGGCTCTCGAAACAGCCGCCTCTCCTGTGTTACCTGCCAGGAAGCTGCCTCTCTGCTCTGCTTTGGTAAGAGGTCATGGCGAAGCCCCCGGGCCGGCGGCAGCTGACACAGTATGAGGACAGTGGGGAGCCCCCAGGATGGTGAGTGTGATTTGGTTTGCACATGGCAGGCACCCCGAACACCGTGTCCCGCCCTGGGGACGCTGAGACCTCTGGGGTTAAATGCCGCAGCCTAGATGTTTTCTTAAATTGTGGGAAATGCACAGAACAGGGGCGCCTGGGTGGCTCAGTCGTTAAGCGTCTGCCTTCGGCTCAGGTCGTGATCACGGGGTCCTGGGATCGAGCCCGGTGTTGGGCTCCCTGCTCCGCGGGAAGCCTGCTTCTCCCTCACCCACTCCCCCTGCTTGTGTTCCCTCTCTCGCTGTCAAATAAAATAAAATAAAATAAAATAAAATAAAATAAAATAAAAATTTTAAAAAATGCACAGAGCGTAAAATTTACCATTTTAACCATCTTGAGTGTGCGGTTCGGCGGCTTTAATTACATTCACACAGCTGTGCGGCCATCCCCACCGTCCACCTCCGGAACCTTCTCATCTTCCCAAACGGAAACTCTGACCCCAGCAAACACTAACTCCCTGCCCCTCCTCCAGCCCTGACACCCCCATTTACTCTCTGATTCTAGAGCTGGGCGACTCTAGGCCCCTTGGGCAAAAGGATTTTTGCAGTATGGGTCATTTTGTGACTGATTCTTTCACTGAGCGTAATGTCCCCACGTTCATCAAAACGTCCTTCCTTTTTAAGGCTCAGTGATGGTCCATTGTGCATTGTTTTACAATGTGCCTGGAAGTTGCTTTGATCAGATACGGTAAGACACGATGTGGACATGACCGCATGAAGGAAGAAACGTTTAGCCTCGCAGATCCCTAGGAGCAGGCTGCAGGGCGCACGCAGGCCCACGCGGGGAGGAACAAGGGTCAGGCGGAGGCAGAGCGAGAGGGGAAAATGTGGGCGAGGGCCTCGCGTGATTTCCACAAGACGGAAGGGGTGAGGCAGGATGAGCGGGTGTTGGGTCGGCCAGCTTGAATGATTTCAGTGGGCACCGGGGCATGGGGCTGTCCCGGGTGACCTGGTCTCTGGCCCTGGGGTGATCAGGGCAGGTGAATCTGGCCCAGAGGTGAGGGCTGGTGGAGGCGGTGTTGGGGCCCCGGCTCTGGATGGGTTGGTTTGCACGTGAAAGGTGCACTCACTGGAAGTGGCTCACTGTCCTGTCTGTAGGCACTGGGAGGGGCAGTCCCTGCAGGGTCAGCGAGGCCCCCAGGTGTTAGTGTCCATGGCACTGCTCTGGTTAGAAATCGGTGGTGACCTGTGGGCAGATGGGAACCCCAAAGCCGTTTGCCAACACACACATTATGCAAAAGCCCCAAACATGGAGACCCTGTGACCTCGGGGTCCATGGATCGACACCTGGTCAGAGAGCCTTAGGTCACGTCCAGCGTGAGTCTGTGTGTGATGCTGCAGTCCCCGGCGGCAGGAGAAGCAACCACTGGACTCCAGACCACGAAGCTCCCCACCTCCCCGGTTACATGGGAATGGTCCCCGACACCAGTGTCCCGTGTAAGGCTGCTTTTCTGATATTCTGGCTTTCTTCCATCCCTCCCAGCCATTCGCTTGCCCCCGTGAGGACAGACGGTGTCAGATGCAGGGCGGGAAGGGAGAGGGCAGAGCGTGGGACTCTGCCCTGGGGCTCAGCCTGCTCCTGCACCCTGCTTCCCCTACACCGCACCCTCGGACATCTGGGCTTTCCCCACCTGAAGAAGGGGCGGGAGGGTGGCTCCTGTGTCTCTGGAACCAGAAGCAGCCTCGCGAGGGTGCACTGGCCTCCACGGCCGGCCAGCCGTGAGCCAGTTGTTGCTTGAGGCACGTCCTTCCCCCAGAGACGCTCTAAGACGGAGTGAGGGACACGAACTTGGATAGCACACGTCACAGATTCTGCAAAACCGTCAGATTTTAAAACCCCGGGTGCAAAAGAATTAGCCAAGCGGAGACGATGACAAATGAAGCAATCAGTCACACGTTGCCGGGGGAATGCTTGCGGGGTTTCTGAGGGTCCCTCGGACACCGGTGACCTCGTGGGCGGGGTTGGGACAGAAGCTTTAAGGCACACCACCACCACGGTGGGGCAGAAAGCACAGAGCAGGCTGGTGCGCAGGGCTTGGGAAGCAGCCGGGGGCACGGTCGGCCCAGAACTGGGGCGTGTTTGATGCAAAGGCGCAGAGATGGAGCATGCACGGGAGAGGCCGGGATGCGTCTGTGAGCCGCCTGGGGAGCGGGCCGGACGCCTCTGGCCAGCCCCCTGGAAAGCCGGGACGGTGGAATCCTGCTGTCCTGCAGGCGCGATGCTCAAAGGGCTAAGGCGCTCTTGAAGGCCCGGGGAGTTTAATTTGGAGACTGAAATAAACCACAGGAGAAGTCACAGGAGCGTGGTCGGACCTTGAGAGATGCGGTGGGGTGAGAACACGCGTGGCCAAGGGGACGACCTCCCGCTCACAGGCAGCAAATGCTGGGTGGACTCCACACACTGATCTTGAGGACGGGCACCATTGTCCCGGGCCCTCGGTGCCTCCTGGTACAGAGAAGGCCAGCCAGGGAAGACCCAGAGGGTCACGGTGGGGACTAGCAGGGAAGGGGACAGCATGACAGCCCCCACCACGATCCACCCAGGGTCACCGCGTGTCTCCCAAGTCCAACTCCTACTAAGCATCAAGCACTCCCGGGGCCAGAGAGCACCTCTGGCCACAAAGCACATTAAGTGCCGCCCACCTTCTCTGGAGGTAACACTGGCGGGGGCGGGGGGAGGCTTGGGGGACGCGTCCATCCACTCACGCTGCTCTGCTCAGACCAGGCGCCCTGGGCTATCCGAGGCCCTCAGCGTCTCTGGCTGGTAAGGAGAGCCCTGCGGCAGCCCAAAGGCGGTGGCAAAGGGTCAGTGGTGGCCACACATCCCTGGCATCTGGCCAACATGCAGGCGCTGACACAGGGGGCCAGGGAGGGGCTCACGACACTGCATTTCCAAGAGACAGAGCCCTTGCTGTGGTCCAGCGACCCCACTCGAGTAGCAAGGCCCTGGGATTTGGGACGGGTGTTTAGCACGTGGGGAAGACCCCCATTGCTTCGTCACCGTGCCCCTGCATCGTTACCCCATGAGCACTAGCACACGGGTCCCTCTGTGTGGGGTGAGGGCCGGGATCCCGGTTGCCCACCCTGGGCCCAGAGAGCCGAGATGATGCTGCGTCATCAGGGCCCAGAGCCCTAAAGAGAGGAGCAACCACCAGCTTTTCCAGGTAAGGAGACACCTGTCCGAGGAGATTTTGCCACCGGTTTTTCAGATCCTGCATTGTACGCTCTCTCCTATGATTTGAAGGAGCCTACACTCACTCACAGCAAAGCGCAAGTTAACCCGTCTGCTAGACTGCAGAGGAAAGCCACATCTGACTCAGGATCTGCATCCCCACTGACTCGGGGACTCCCGGACGAGTCAGCAGAGGGTGCAGGCGCAGGTCAGCGGGACGCCCTCCTCTAGGCCCCAGACTTCCCGGGCGTGTGAACCTCTCTGGCGGCTCAGATGCATGCAGGATGTGGTCACCGCTGGGGAGATGACTGAGGAAAACAAACCGAGTGGAAAGGTCTCGGCTGCTTCCTCCAGCTGAGAAAGGGTCTCCGGTGCGTGGCCACAGGGCAGGAACGGGCATGCCTGCCCTCGGGTGCGCTGGGGGCCCGCGGAGACCCCTGCCCTTCTCCTAACCTCTGTCACGTTCCACAACCACTCCGTAGTCCCGAGAATGGGCCCTCCTCCCTTTCCTGGGGCTCTCCAGCAAGAGCGGGAGAGAGGGGGACACTGTCCCCTTTGGAGATGCAGGCTGAGCGGACGAACAGGGTCATTCCCACGAGTGCTTCCAGATCCTAGAAGAGGAAAGTCTAGGCCGCCATGTCCCCAGCAAGCACTGAGCACCTGCTACAGGTTAAGCCTGCGGCCGGGTTGTGTGGATTCCTCCGAGAGCAGGAGGGGAAGGCGTCTGCCCTCGGGTCCCTGCCAGGCCACAGGCGCGTGATGCACGACGGCTTCCAGGGAGGGATCCCACTGGCACTTCCCAGAAAAACGGGGCAGAGGGACGTGCGTGACGGTGCCAGGACAGCCTCGTCGTGGGGGGCACTTGCCAGAGGGCCCCACCCACAGACAGCTCCTACAGGGCGTGCTGAGAGCTTGTGGGGGCAGAGGGACCGGCAGGCAAGAGCCGGGGTGGCTGGGGCCAGGCCTCAGCACGCCCAGGGCAGTGCCGGCACCAGAGACCCGCCATCGGACAGGGAGCGCTATTCCTCAGACCCTGGGAGGCCAGAAGCCCAAGAGCAGGGCACTGTAGGGTCCGGTCCCAGCCAGGCCTCCCCTCCTCCCTCTCCCGATGGCGTCTTCTCCTTAGGAAGATACCAGTGCCATCCCCAGGCCCCACCTGCACGACCCCATCTACAGCCAATCACCCCCCAACACCACCTCACCACAGTTAGGTTCTCAACGTGTGAGTGTGGGGGGCGCAAATTTCCATCCGCGGCATCTGGGAGGAGTGAGCAGAGCGACGCAGGGGAGCGTGGGAGGGGTGGAGCAGGCTGCCCAGGTCCGGCAGAGCCTGCAGAGCGGCTCCTGGGGCCGGACCCATCTCGCAAGTGCAGGGAGGACCGCGCAGGCCTCTACCCGCAGGGATCCCCGCAGCTGACTGGAAGAACTACGTGCCAAGTGTCGACAGGCCATAGGGAAACCACGGGAATGGGGACGGGGGCCACTGCTTCCCCGTGGCCTAGAGGGCAGACAGAGCCTGAGCCCTCATGGTGGGGAGACACCAGCTGCAGGAGAGGTGGGTGAAGACAGACCCAAACGGTAGGGGAGCATCCGTCGGGACTGCGCTGTCGGCCTGTAGAGCATGGACCAGGGGAGACACAAGTGCCTGGAGGGGTCGGGACACGGTCCCCAGCACTGCACAGTCTCAGGGATGAGCCCCCAAAGGCCAGAGGCCAAGGCTGCCCGGGGAGCAGGCCCCGTGGAGCTAGCATGCCCGTCAGGGTCTCCTTTCTCTTTCCCAGCATTGACGCCAACATCACTGGGAGGCCCGGCTGGGAAGGGCGAGCCACACCTCCCTCAGCCCCAGCACGTGGACTTGGCCCTGCTCCCCGTCCTGGAGAAGCTTTCTGCAATTAGGGAGCAGATATGCAGGAGTGTGCGTGTACAACAGGTTCTATATCTTTAAGTCCCGAGCAGGTTTCTCGTGCAAAGTTCAAGCTGAGAAAGGCCTTTCGGAATGGAACGGTTGCATAAGTGTGGGATTAGCTTTACTGGGTTATAAATAAATGGAGGACAGTGAGAGGAGAACACCCATCCCCGCCCCCACCTCAAGACTCAGCTGAAGACCAGCTTCCTTGATTCACCCTCACTCCCATCGCCACGTGGGTCCTCAGCTCTGGCCACACAGTGTGATCTCTGGGGTCCTGAGGTCCTGCTCCGGGCTCTGGCTTCCCCTCGAGCCTCAACCTTCATGAGTCTTCATCCATGGACCCCGAGGGCCCGGTCTGGAGCCAGCACTCGTCAGTCCTCCGGGAGGTCATGCTCACAGCCCCCCCGAAGTCCGGGTGCTACTCTCATTTCCACACACAGATGAGCCAACAGGTCCAGGCAGGGCAGGTCACCTCCCTTCGGCCCAACCAAGGGGGCCAGCGTCTGGTTAATTCATCACAAAACAGGGCTTAGACCCGACTCTGCTAAACCCACAGTCCACACTTCTGGATCAAAGCGTAGACACCTCTTGTGTCTTTGACAAAAACCAAGACTGGACCTTGAGAAGAACTGTAAGGTCCAGAAAGAGACTCGGGAGGCGGTTGTCTCTTCCTTCGGTGCTGCGAAGGCTCTGCCTTCAAGGATGACCAAGGGTAACGGGGCCAAACTTCTTACTCTACTGGTGACCGGTGAGACCCGGGTGGCTCTCTGTCTCTGTCCCGTACACTGTTGTGTCTGTTTCTTCTTTTGGTCATTCAACAAATAATAGCAAGCCCCTGTGATGTGGCAGGTAACGGACTAGGATCTGGGAGGGAGGGGCCCGGGTGAAAGCTCGCTGGTCAGCCAGGGGACAGGCTTGCAAACAGTAACCCCCCCGAAGGCGGGGTCGCACCTCATCCCGCCCCGATGCCCAGGACACCTGAGAGGGGAGCTGGCGTCCGTCACCGTGAGCACGCACCAGCGTCTGCCATGGGGCCGGGAGAAGCCGGCCCTGCACCTCAGGGGCTGAAGCTGATCCGCAGATGGGGTGCAGTACCCAGCAACCCCCAGCGACACGGACACAGAGAGGTTCCAACCTCACCGCTGCTCCCAAATCCTGCACAAATTTCTCTCGGGGACAGTTCCAGCCTGCGGTGTGAGAGCTGTGCAGGAGCCCTGGGATGAGAGGCTAGGGGCACGTGCCGAAGCTCAGGGCAACCCCAGGCGGCAGCCTGCAGAACACGGGGACCTCGATCCCACAGCCGCAGGGAGAGGGGCTCTCCGTCACCCCCAGCACAGCCCACGCTGAACCTCGGCTTCTCTGGGCGGTCTCCGGGCTCGCTGACAGGTGCCCCAGGAAGGGGAGAAGCAGCATGGATGTCCGGGCATCCCCCAAACTGAGATGTTACTACCACATCCTTCCTCCAGACCTGAGGGGGCGGCTGGGGCCCTGGGCTCAGACCTCCTCTCTGCTCTGAGCATGTAAGGAACAGCCTGATCCCACGGGGTCTCTGTGTCCCCTTTGCCCTAGTTGGCCCGTCTCAGACAGACGGAGTAAAGCAGAATATCCACTAAACCCAGTGAGACTTGTTGGGTTGTGTTTTTTTCTGAGCACAAGCAAAGGGAGATCTTGATACTTTCAATTTCTCACCTTGCAAGAGTTGTTGACCCACGAATGCTGGGCTCACACCTGGAAGGTTGGCCACAGAATGTGGGCTTCACTGTTGTCCAGGGTTGTCTGAGCCGACAGCCCCAGACGGGACCATCTCCAAAAGGAAAGGTAGAAAAGTCGGGCGACTCTGCCCGATGTGGGCGTCTCCCAGCCGGGAAGGGTGAAGCTTGCTGGTTCCCACATAGCCTGTGGAAGTCATTACCCGCGTGACCGGCCCCCTAAGCGGCCGTCTGGCTCAGAAAATCACAAGAAGGAACTAAAGAGAGGACAGGAAATGAACAAAAACTGAAAAGGCCAATTTCTTTTCACAACGGTTTTGCCAGAGCCCGTAGGTAGGACAGCTTTGGCTCCTGGGCTGTTTCCACGAAACGGTCTGATGTTTCCAGGACCTCGTATTCTGAGCGTGACATTTTTAAAGCGTAATCATCTGTATCTAAATTGAGATTAGAAGTGTTGTTCTTTACGGAAGCTGTGGTTGCAGCTCCAGAGCGGGGTCTGCCTGGGGTCCCCGGACCCCCGAGGGCGTGCCCACCCACTAGCCAGCAGGCTGCAGTGACCACGCGGCCACCCTGCGGCCCCTCCGTGCTGTGCGCAGCTGCTGGGGGGCTCGCTGCAGCGAAGCAGGGCGTCTCGCGCACCTGCCCCATGGAGGTGACAGGAGCGTGGGCATTCTCAGGCAGTGTCATCGCTCGGACGCCAGGGACTGCTCCGACAGGGGCCTTATCGGGAGTTACCACGTGTCTCCCTCCCTGCCACCAAAACCAGGCCAAAAATACCCCAGAAC
The DNA here is from genome assembly GCF_002201575.2 of Neomonachus schauinslandi. Classification (NCBI taxonomy): domain Eukaryota; kingdom Metazoa; phylum Chordata; class Mammalia; order Carnivora; family Phocidae; genus Neomonachus; species Neomonachus schauinslandi. The sequence goes on along the minus strand of NC_058415.1, from coordinate 3,056,038 downwards.
TTCTGAATCATATTTTGTACTCGAGTTGGTCTGTTCCATCCATGTCCATTATCCTTATCCTTACTGAGTGTAAGAAACTCACCCTTGCCAGCTTAAAGCTATAAGAAACCCACTCAGGAGGCTAATTTCGCCCAAGCTAAGACTCCCTGTACATGCCACACAAAATCATGGCATTACTCTGTCCAGAAAGGAATAGGTGCACGATGTCCACTATCAGCAAAGGAGGGCTGGTCCCCCCCACCGCTGGACACACTGGTCTGGGAGGCATCTCGCCTGCCCGGGGCGGCGCGTCCTTCTCCGCTGGTCCACGGGGCGCCGAACAACTTCTGTGCGTGGATCCTTGGTGCAGTCTGGGGAGGCCCGTGGACCCCTTCGTGGAATAGCGTACTTGAATAAAATTCACGAGATTATGAAGGAAACTAAGCAGAGTGAGCGAGGGTTATAGAAATGTTTCTTTAAATCGGGAATGTTGTTCTTTGTGAAGATGCCCGATAACGCTTTGCGGTCGGCCTATTGCTAGCTCGCACGCAGAGGTACTAAGAAGCGTGAGTGAAATGGGAGGGGGTCTGCCACGACTACCCTGCCGTCCTGCCTCGTGGGCGCTCGTGGGCACTCCCCGTGCAGCTGGTGGGACTGCAGACGGGCAGCTACAGCTTAGTGAATACAAGGCTTTCCTCCCGCATGCTCACAATCCCCCTGCATGTTATCCATGCACGTCCTAAACGCGTGTGGACTCAGGGTTAGGAAATCCCAATGCAATGTCTTCAGCTGGTGGAGGTGTGACAAGTCTATTTGCACAGATCCCACAGTCAACTCACACAGATCCTGCCACAACGTAGGCTGCAAAACAAGGACTGAGGTCCTGGACCAAGTCGGCCTTTGATAGTCTCTCCCCAAGGCCGCCAGTTTGTGACAAAGTCCTGGGCCCGGCTGCAAATGCATGTCCCAGCACCCCACTCACTTTGCGAGGAGCCAGACGGAGAGAACCTACACAGAACGTGGCCGAGAGCCAGGGCCTGAGAGAGCCTTTGGAAGGCACTAAATCACGCTCCTCGCTCCAAAAGTCCCAAGGACAGAAGAGCTATCTGGAAAATAGATTCCCATGAAACAGTGTGGGGGAGGCCGCGGGGGAAGGATTTTCCGATGATTCTGCCTGCAACCTAAAGTTTCCAGAGAGGCACACAGAACAGCCACATCACATACATTTGACCCATAAATAATCGCTATTTTCAAAAGAGAGGATTGTGCTCCTGTTGTTGTGAGCACGTCTGCTGACAAACAAGGCCCAGCCATGGGGTTGCTAGTGCAGAGTGCCCCGTGCACTGTTTTCTTAATATCAGAGCCCCGAAAGCTGGACCTTGCTCATAGGTGACCCTGGAGCCGCACAGACATTCTGATGGGGGATGGGGCGCCGGGAGTCCGAGAGTGCACAGACACAGATGCAGACCAGCCCCGATGTGGTCAGAATGCATGCTCGGGATGAGCACAGTCTGCTCTCTCTCTCTCTCCCCCTCTCTCTCTCTCTCTCTCTCCCCCCCCCAAAGGTGAAATAGGGCTGGAAAATAAAAAAATCACAGACTGCTTTTGCCACGTTTCCGTGAGCAAAATGGGATTTGTAAGTCTCTGAATTGCTGGAGCGCCCGGCCCCTGGCCCCCTGAGTCATACCTGGAGAGGATTATTTATAGACCAGGACACTTTGTTTATACACTTGACTGTTTCCTGGGCTGAGTCCTCTCCTCCACCTGCTCAGTAAAAGTTGCTCATCAAAACAATAGAATTCTTTCTTCCTTTTCAACTTTCCCTGAAAACACAAAGGCGGTGAAAGGCAAATATAAAAGATACTTTAACTAAAGGATTCTTTCTTCTCCAACTAAAACCTTCTCCAAATGTTGCTTCCTTAAGCCCCAAAAGGAAAAAAAATAAATCTGAAGCCTTGTGTATAATTATTAGAGACAAGTCCTCGGACTACACACTCTGTTGTCCCGAGGCCCTGGTTTCTCCGGGCTGCCTGGGGCAAGGGTGGGGGGTAGAACTTACAGAGCCCCCTGGGTGGGCTCCAGGACCTGGCACTCCTGCCCTCATCAGCTGTGCACACCGGGCCTTTAAAGAGCTGCTTCTGCTGATACACAAGTTTGGGAGCCTCAGGGTGGGGAGATCAAGGGTTCCCTCGGGCTCTCAGGTGAAGGCACCATTCTCCCCAGCTAGCCCGTGTGGTTGCCCACGGCCTTCAGCCCGCGCCCGCCTGCAGAGGAGGAGGGCCTGCGGTAACAGCATCCCGGTGGGACCCAGAGGCAGAAGGAGGGGAGGAAGAAACTCCGGTGTCCAGGATCTCATTCTAGAGAGAGACAGCCCAGAAAACAAAAAGGCACAGAGGAAAATGCAGCCATGCAGGTCTGTGCTGTTGGCAAAGCCGCCACGTAGAAGGTGGCTCCAGACGGCGAGAGGCAAACCCTTGGAGGGCAGGGCCAGGCAGCTGCCCAGGAGGACCCCTCGGGCGGGGACCCACGGTGGACTGGCTATGCACAGGGGACAAAACTGAGTGGGTGCCAAAATGCAAGAGGAAAATGCCGGCCGGACCACCGCGGACGATGGGACGGGAGCTGGGAGCTGCGAGCCTCCCTCCCTGGGTTGGAGAGGCGGTGGAGATCCATTTCCCACTTGACATGAAGACAGCATCCTCGTGGGAAAATGAGCGGAGAGAGCTGCCCAAGAGAGATGGTGTTCCGTTGACATCCTACTGGGTGACACGGTGTGTGTGCCGCACACGCAGATAGATACAGATGTGTGCATACCTGCCTCCTGTGAAGACCTTGAACCAGGACCCAAATGCAGCAAACACTGCACCATGAAGATGAAATAAATTTCCAAAGGCCAAGGTGTTTAAAGCATTAATACGGGAACTTCCTTAGATAAAATAATCCAGCTATTAATGTATTTTATAAATAACTAAAAACATTCTCTGAACCAAATTGGACTTGGAGTCACTTGGGCGAGCCAGAGGGCCGAGCTACACCAAGGCGCCAGGCCGTGAAGCCGCCCACAGCAGCAGCCCCGAGAATGTTCTCCACACAGGGAGCTCCGAGCGCTTCCCGGCAACAGCTCCCACGGAGCCAGCAGGAGACAAATGTTCCAGTGTTGACAGAAAGGCAGGTTTGGGGTAAACAGTGTCCTGCCCGCTGACACTCACTGGGCCCCTGACCACAGAGGCCGGTGTGACCCCCGACTCCCGCTGCTTGACCAAACTGGGCAAACTCCCTGCTTGTTGGATAAACACACGGGAGCTGGAGACCAAGCTGCCCTCGGCCTTCTCACGGGACTGCAGGAAGTCGACGGACCCAAGTTTACGAAAATCTAGCATCCCTTGAGCGTGGGAGTCAGTTTTTTGAAAGACTATCCAGACTGCTTCTGTTTTCCCTACTTTGTCACCGTATTTTCGGTGTATAATCTGTGAATGAAAAGTCACGGTGGTTAGCTCTAATCCTGAGTTCGGAGGCAGTATCGTTCACAGAACTTGTGCAGCAAGGTCGCTGAGTGAAATGAAGATTCCTGCCTCTTCCCTTCCTCTGAGGGAACACGCACATACATGCGCACACGCATGCACACATGTGCGCACACACGTGCACACGCATGCACCCACATGCACACATACACACACTCTTAAAATTATTAGGTGGGGCCTAGGAACGTGCATTTAACAGCCGTCCCCATGGTGTGAAAGTCACTGCTTCCAGATGCCCAGGCCTCAGACTCCAGGCCGTCACGTAAACACATACATCACCAGCTCCCAGAAGGGCAGGCCGTCACCGAGTCCTCACAATGGCCTGTGAGGCTGGTCATCTGGAACTTTCACTGTGAGTCTCCAACTGTGCAGGTCTGCAAACTCCCAGGGTCCTCCCAGCTTGTGGTGGCTCCTGATGAGAAAAAAATGTAGCTAATCTTGGCAATTCAGGAAGCCAGGGAAATGCCCCGCAGGAACGAGGTCAGGGCCCTTCTCGGGGTGAGCTCATCGGCGCTGAGTGCCAGCGAAGGCTCCACAGGCATTATCGGGGCCCGGGACAGCCCCCGGGATAGCGCCACCTGGCCCAGGGCTCCCTACCTCCTGCAGGACAGAAAACCCAGGTCCAGGGAGAAACTGATAATGCACATGATGTAATGAAAACTCCCAAGACAAGACTTTCCGTGCAGCCGGACCCCTCAATAGGTCTATTCATCACATGGGTGTCTCGGAAGAGTGCAGCGAGCTCGCCCCTCCCGGGAACGGTCTGATAGCTTCCTGCCAGACGGAAGGGGCTGAGGGGCGCCCCTCCTCTGCAGGTCTCCTGGCGGGGGCGGGACCCATGGAGGACAGGAGCAGCCAGCTTTGTCCTGGTCCAGGAATTAGGGAGGAGGCCAGCAGGTCCTGTTTCCCCAAATCACCCCCTGCAGGGGCTGCCAGGTTCCTGCAGCAATCCAGCACCCTCCTGCCGTCTCCGGGGTCCCACAGCCTTCCTCCCGGAACAACTTCTGGGCAACAAGGCAATTTCCCCTCCAGGTCTGTCTTCAGCCCCACTGTCGTTCTGAGACCATGTCCTCAGAAACACAAGGAGAAGACTTTTTTTAGACAGGGGCTTTACTTTGCAAAGATTGACTTTTCAAGAGCTGTCTTGGAGTATAGCATCTCGTCTTCAGGAAAATGAGCTCATCCGTACTCCACCCTGAAGTTATTCACTAATGAAGTCACAGATTAATTGTAAAAAGTTTATCCCAAGGGTCTCTTCTTAGAATTCAAGGAGTCTGAGAACCTGAGCAGGAGAAACATTTGCGTTCTTGTTTTCGCAAACCTCTGGAATTTGGGAAACGGATTTTATCATCGCAGAGGTGCAGGTACTCGAGAAGCTCATCAAAATTGGGGCAGGTGTCATGAGATGTTAAATAGTCGAGCAGGCCTTAGATACTTGTGTCGTTCGCTGAAAGTAACAATAGTTATAGTTTTCCTTCTTGAAAGCGTCAACTGAAACGCTTTTCGTATCTACAGAACGAGAGTGGGGAGGCGGAGCTGCGAGCCTGCTCCTTGGTGCACCGTGACCCCCACCCCTGGACTGGACCTTCACTTGGTGGGTGTTTAACCAACGCTGTGCTTTTTTAATTAAATTTTTTTTCTAAATCTCTAGGAGCTATTGAGTTATTAAACTGCAAAAGTAATGCATGCTCATTGGGAGATATCAAATATTGAATTTATAGAGCAAAAAGGACCCCCCCCCAGTCACTCCCCTCCTGCCTCCCGGATGGATTGTCTTAGCCCGAGTTTACTCTGTGAGCTGTCTGCCATGAATGCTTTCCACTTACTTAAGATGTGTGTGTGCATCGTGTGGGCCGGGGAAGGTGGCTTTTCGCTTTTTGTTTTTAAAAATTTAGCAAAGTGACCAAACGAATGTCTAGCCTTATATCTTGTCTTTCTCCCCCTGCTTTTACCAAGAAACACCAGTGCTTTTGAGCAAAGGAGACTATTGGTGGAGGATTGAAACTTGAAGCATAAAACACAAACCTACACGCACTGTCGACTTCTGGGGCTTAAGGTCCCCAAAGGACAAGACTGACAGGTCACGGGGCTGCTCTAAAAAGAGTGGCTTCTGTGTTCTGAGGAGCCGGATCCATGGTGGGACTCAGTCAAGGACGATTGAGAGAAGGAACCCCGAAACAGGACACAGAAGGCAGAGGGAGGCCCAGGGCGCATGCCCTGGTTTTAGGCTGGTGGTAAGTGAAAACAATAGGGCAGTATTCGTGTTCCAAGCAAACCTGCTTTGATCACTTAAAAATGTGTCCTAGGCATCTTCGTACATCAGTTACACATACAAGCATCACATTACTCTAACCAATGCATTGAGTTCCAGACTTTGTATGTACTGTAATTTACTTGTCAACCCTTATTGGCAATTATTTAAGGGTTTGGTTTTTTTTTTCCACTTACTACCCATCACAGACTATGCTGTGTTGAGATTTCTTGAACCCGCCTCTTTACAACCAGATGCAATTATTCCTGAAGAATAGAATGCTAAAAGCAGAATCACCGGGTAAATACAGTAAGCACAGTTTCAATTTTGTTAAATATTGACAAATTACCCTGACAAACAGTTCCTGAAAATGCTCACTTCCCTGAACCTACTGTCATTACAGTGATTTTTATATATTAACTGGGAGGGAAATGCTCTGTTTACAATTTTTAGACTTTCCACCATGACTATGGTGGATTTCTCTCCTTGTTCAAGCCTCCTTTTAGATCTTTCAGCAAAGGTTTTGAGCATGTCTGTTGTAAATAGCTGTAGGAGTTAGCTCCGGATGCCATCACGAAGTACCACAGCCCAGGTGACTGGAAAAGCAGAAATGTATCCGTCTCTCAATTCTGGAGGTCAGAAGTCCAAGATCGGGGTGTCCACAGGACCAGTCCCTTCTGAAGATATGAGGGAGAATCTGTTCCACGCCTCTGCCCCGACTTCTGAGGTTGGCTGGTGATCTTTGGCTTGCAGAAGCATCACCCAGTCTCTGCCCCAATCCCCACATGGCGTCCTCCCAGCATGCTTCTCTCCCTCCAAATTTCCCCTTTTTATATGGTCACCAGTCATGTTGGATTAGAGGTTCACCCTATTCCAGTATGACCTCATTCAGTGTAAGTAATCACAGCTGTAATGACTAAGCTTCCAAATTTGGTCACATTCTGAAGCACTGGGAGTTAGGACTTCAGCATGTGCCTACGAGGGGGGCGCAAGTCAATTCATACCAATACGTATCACACGTATCGCCTTACATTTATTACACAACATTATCAGATTTCAGTAATCATGTGCACACGACCTTTTTCTTTAAAAAATACATTATTCTGTTGCTGGCATTTAGAAAAATCATTATGTCTTATTAATTTTTCTTGGATCAAGCAATGTAATTAAACTATTTTTGTTCAAATTAGTGCAATTACCTTAGATTTCTTGCATGCAAATAATTAAAATTTGTCTCTCCTTTTTAAATATTTAGATGTTTTATCTTTCACTGTTTTTGTTATTATTTCATAAACAATGTTGACAATCTATTTTGTTGGGTAGATAATCTGACAATAATGGAAATATTTTTAAAATGTCATTATTACATATGGTACTTATGATATGTCTATCTTACATAATTTTTTGTTCTATCCAAATTTACTCTCAAGTGTGTCCTGCCTTTGGAGAATTACATGAGGGGCGCCTGGGTGGCTCAGTCGTTAAGCGTCTGCCTTCGGCTCAGGTCATGATCCCAGAGTCCTGGGATCGAGCCCCGCATCGGGCTCCCTGCTTGGCGGGAAGCCTGCTTCTCTCTCTCCCACTCCCCCTGCTTGTGTTCCCTCTCTCACTGTGTCTCTCTGTCAAATAAATAAATAAAATCTTTAAAAAAAAAAAAAAGGAGAGAGAGAATTACATGCAAAGTTTTTCTTTTTGTAATCCCTTGAAAAACAGATGAAACAATGGGGGAATGGACAGTTTCTTTAAGGTTACACGAGTCTTAAACTGTGTAAGCCCAACGCCTTCGGTAGAGCTAGAGTTTTGACTACATTTTCCATTTCTTCCATAATTTTTGGTGCATTCAGAATTCTTCTTATGCCCGAGACAGTTTGACGTTATTGAATTCATTCTCTAAGGGAATCGTCAATTCTATCTGGGTTTCCAAATTTATGGATATAAAATTGATAGATTAGCCTCTTAGATTTGAACTCTTGGCATCTCTAATGCTCCGTCTGCTCTCTTATTGGAGCAGATTTGCAAGACGTTTCCGGGCGCTTGTGTAAGTGCTGGGGGAGGGAAGGGCTATTTCCCAAGAACCAGACAGGGATTTTATGGGTCTTATCTACTGACGTTTTCCACTTATTTATGCTTCAAAATCTACTGCATTTGTTTTTATTCCTTCTTTCCTCTAGGTTTACATGGATGGCCCTTCTCTAGCTTCATGGGTTAGAGTCTTTCAATCATATGTGTTTCTCATTCAGTAATCATAGGTTCTAAATTTCCCTCCAAGGGCCACTCTGGCTCTTATGCCGTCAGCTTGGTGATATGGTCCTTCCCTTTCTGTTCATTTCTAAATACACTAGATTTAGCCTGGATTTCCTCTCTTGGACAGAAGTTGGTGAGTCTTGTGCAAATCCAACCTTCTGAGGGAAAACCCAGCCAGGACCACAGCTCTTCGGCTGGTACTTCTCTTGCTCGACTCAGTTTAAATGCAAGCCGACACTCTCACAAGAGGAAATTGTTCGTCCATAGAGCCCTGACAATGGGCCTGGGGCTTGGCCATCGTGGAGGGTGGCTGCCCAGCTCCACGATGCAGTAGGCAGAGCCCGGCAGAGCTCCCAGGGCCTCCCAGCCTTCAATCTACAGCCGGACTGGCATCGGTCGGGCCATCACGGGCAAGCAGGCTGAGAGGCCCGAGCAGGAGCCTGGGTAGAGCAGAAGACAGTGAGAGCTAGGCATGGGGCAGCCACCCCGGCGAGCAGAGCCTCATGTCTCCAGGGGCAGCTGGGGCAGCCTGGACAGGAACCATGCCTGTTCCCTGACCACACTCACTGCCCTCTGGTCTGCAGAGAGCTGTCACCACCTCTGGGTTATTCAGTTCTTTGGGCTGCCAATCCTTTCTAGGGCGCTGCCAGAAATCCTCTATTTGAGAATGTGCTGCAAACACATACCATGTGAGATCCATTTAGGAGCTCAATGGTATTTTACGGGAAATGCAATCAGACTCTTCTCCCTTCCCCACAGGTCTTTGCATCCTAACACCTCCTAAACTCCTTGATTTACGACCCTCTATCCCTCGTCTCTCTTGTTTATCGTGGTGGCCAGCCTGCAATCCATCCTTCCTTTCCTTTTGCTCTGGAAAATGCTCCTGGGTGGCTATCGCATGTCTTAATGCCCAGACTGCCCTGTGGGCCCGAGAGCCACTCAGAGCATAACCTTCAGACCCAGTCCCCTCACCCTCTCCAGCCCATCTGTCTTACAAGTCCCGACAGCCTATCAAATTTTATAGCCGGGCCATTCTGCTTAGAATCTGCTGGCCCAGCCTGCTGAACAATTTGACACAGCTGTGCAGCCAGACTAGAAGTCAACGGCATCATATCTCTCTGCAATAAACTTGGCTTCATTAAGTGTCTTTTTGGGTTGCTCCATTAGGATTTCTTCACCCGCCTGGGCCTGCCCTGCAGATTCAGGACAGTCTGACAAAGAAAGACCCAGAACTGCCATCCTGCAATTACATTTGCATACGCTGGTCCTGGAAACGCTAACTGACCTGGCCAAAGAAACCTGAGACTTCTTTTTTGCGACAGGTGGGATGACAGCTATGGCGGTCGGGGAGCTAGTTACGGATAATTCATGGGCCGCATCTGGTGGCACCTGGACCTCTTAAATGTGAGGACATCTGACAGCTGCTGGAGCCAGTTTCTGCCCAGGTGGTTCCGGCATGCGCGTAGAAGGGGTCCAGACCACAGGCAGGGTCCACCTTGTTGGGAAGCTTTCTGGGCATGCTGAGACCTGGACCCTAAGGACAGCCAACTCCTGGGAGTCTGGGGTGCCCTCAATCTGCCCAGGAGCAAAGGGGCCATCACCAAAGACCCAAGGCACACAAAATGCATGCACTTGCACACCTGTGTTCACAACAGCACCACACACGACAGCCAAAAGCTAGAAGCAGTGCAAGTGGACATGGACAGATCAATAGATAAACAAAATGTGGTCTATACATGCAGTGGAACTTCACTCACCCTCAAAGAGGAAGAAAATTCTGACTCACGCTACAACATGGATGGACCTTGAAGACATTATGCTCAGTGAAAGAAGCAGTCACAAAAGGACAAATACTGCATGAAATTCATCTTAAAGGAGCTCCCCGGAGTGGTCAAATTCACAGAGACCGAAAGTAGAATGGTGGGTGCAGGGGCTGAGAGAGGGAGGAACAAGGAGTTATTCTTTAATGGGGACAGTTTCATGAGGGCAGACACACAAAATCTGGCCAGCAGACCTAGAACAAGAGGGCGTAGTCAGCCTCTTCATCTTGCTTTTCTTCTTGAGGACTTTGGAGATAGACTGAGTCCTGGTGGTCTGGTTATCCATTGTCGGGTAACAAACCACCCCGAAAACACAGTGTCTGAAAACCACCACCACATTTATTTTGATCCCAAATCTGCAATTTCATCAGGGTTCAGCAGGGACAGCTTAGGGTGGCCAAGAAACCAGAAACATCTGAAAGATCACTCCCTTGCATGGTGTGCAGTTGGTGCTGGCCCCTCCTGGGCTTCCTTCCAACATGGCGGCTGGGATCCAAGAACAGGGCTCCTGAGAGAGAGTCAGGAAGAAACAGTATTGCCTTTTCTAACCTAGCCTCAAAGTTACACGCTGTTCTCTCCACCACCAAATCCAGCCCATATTCAAGAGGAGGAGCATTACACTCTGCCTCTGGATGGCAAGAATGTCCCGGGATTTGCAGACAGGTTTCTAAAGCACCACCCTTGTGCAATTACTGGATGCCAACTGTGGGCTAGTGTCTCTGAGCCTTGGTTTCCCCGTTGGAGGATTACAAGACTGATACAGGTTGAATCTTCTAGCACAATGCTTATCCATCAGTACATATTTATTATTGATCATGCAACTCTGTAGATAGAGAGGCTGATTAACAATATTACCATTCTGCAAAATAGAGCTCGGGGAGATGCTGAGAGATCTTTAAGTACACTAAGCTAATCATGGGAAAAGATCCAGCTAGAAAATCGTCTCTTCACCCAGGGTGACGAGTTTCCTAACTTTCCTGAAGGCAGACAGAGGCTTTGTTGTTGTGTTGAGAGAACTGTTGCCAAGAGGGATACCAGAGAGGAGTCTCAGAGGGAGTGCGGCCGCTGGAGGAGCCGGGCGTGGAAGCCAGAGCAGAGGGAGGGAGCAGGAAGTCAGCTGGACAAAGCGGGGAACACAGATGGAGCCAGTGAAAGTGCTCTGGAATCCACTTTTTGCAACCTACAGTGTTTGGCTAATAATTGGCATACCGGACAACGGCCCTGATGCCCAGGAGACTTCAGGGAGGACCGGAGAATGAGGTGAGTTCTCGATTTGCAGGCCAGGATTTGAGGACAGAAGCTCAGGCCTGCCGCTCTGTCTGCCCAACCCGATGTCCCAATGCCCATCACAGCCTCACAGGCCCGTGGGGGAGCTTTCCCAGGAGGCCCACCTGGCACAGCTTTCTGCCTGCTAGAATCTGCAAAGCTGCAACACGGCCACTGCCCTGTACTTGGGAAACTCCTGGAGACAGGATAGAACCATGTTCCAGATACACCCCAGAGGGAATTTCTGCCCAGCGCTCCAGGGCTGTGGCCTCCAAGGCAGGCTCAGGGCTCAGGACACAGCCATCACCCCTGGGAGAGAGGAGGACGCTGGAGGTCAGGGTCGCCCATTGGTGGCACCTCCCAGTGACTCACCCCAATGTCCCATGTCCCCTGAGGCACCTCTCCTCTTGTCGGCCACCTCCCTGTCACCTTGGCTGAAGACAAGCCTTGGAGCTGAGCCAGTCGCCTGCAGTAAAGTGGGGCTCTGCTGTGAGGAAGCCCAGGCACAGAGAGGGGTGTGGGGGGGATTCTGGGTGCTTCATCAGCACCACCATGCTGACCATGGAGTGCGCCATCTTGGAGGTGAGGCCTCCCAACGGTTTCTGTAGGCCCGGAAAGTTCGATTCCCTAAGGAAATAGGAGCCAGAGGGGCAGAGACCTCCTGCCCCAGACACGCCAGAGAAGGGTGCAGAGGAACCTCTTTATGGCTTGGTCCCTGTGCTAGGCAGCTTCTCTAGTGGCATCCAATGGTCCCCACTTCCTGGAATTCATACCCCTCGTGTGTGTGTGTGTGTGTGTGTGTAAATATGTGCATGGGTTTTGACTATGTACGTGTGTATGGGTGTGTAATGTATCAATATGGGTTTATGTATGTGTGTATATTTGGGTGTGTGTGTGTGCTTGTGAGTCTACATGTGTGTGCATTTGTGTATGTGTGTGTTATATACGTGTTCTCGAGTGTAGGGTGTGAGTGTGCACGTGTGTGTTTGTGAGTATTGTGAGAGCGTATGGGTGTGCACATGTGTGTGTTTGTATGTGTGTGCAAGCTGGACCTAGTGGTCTGCTTCCAACAAGTAGACTGTGGTAAGGACCCCGGCACGCCAACCCGTGAAGACCATGACTTCAGGCTTGCTTCCCCCCCCGCCCCCCTTTGTTGCTGCGATGGACAATCCGTCCCAGTGGACAGACCCCGGGAAGGACCTGAGGCCCACGGTTCTGGCTCCTACAGCCCCGTGAGTGAGCTTGGAAGCAGGTCCCTCTGCAGACGAGCCTCGCGAGGACCAGAGACCGGAGGCGAGCTTCACCCGGTTCCTGACGTGAGAAATGGGACTGTTTTGAGACACCAAGTGTGGACTGATACACAGCAGACAGCAGGTGCTCTGAAAGGTCCCCGAAGACATGGCAGTGGGTGTGGAGGGGCAGCACACAAGCTGGTGGACCTCGAGGGGCAAGGTGACCTGAGCCGCCCCGGACAGACCATGGCAGAAATCTGGGTTTGCCGACGCTGCCAGTGAGTGCACGTAAGGAACCGAGGGCACGCTGCAAGAAACTGAGGAAGGGGGTCCTTGCTCCGCAGCGGCCCGGAGCTTAGCAGCACGGCCGGCTGGGGCCCCAAGGCAGGTGGACCGGACCCTACGGACTGGGGGGTCAGCCCAAGCATCATCAGTCAAAACATCGAAGGTTCTTGCTGGTTTCTTCCTGCTGCTTAGAGTGAAATGGGAGAGGAGACAGATGGTAATAAAGCCACAGTGTGACAGTCCAGCCCCTCAGAACGATCAAAGTGTCAGAGTACTCTTGAGACCACAGGACCCTCGCAGGAGTTTAAGTGGGCTCCTCACGCGTCCCCGCAGTGGAACACAGAGTCTCCAGGAGGCTGTGGGGAGTCGCCTCTCCCCTGTCTGCGAGAGCCTCAAGGTAGAGACAGGCTGGTCTCCACCACAGCTGTGTCATGGCTTTGTCTGATGGAGATGCCCCACGGAGAGGCACGGAAGACCCACAGAGGGTCTGAGGAAACTATTGTCAAAATACGCTTCCAGCTTGAACCGAAGAGAAAGAGGCAATTGGACGCCCCCAAACTCTACTGTCAGGAAGCAGGTTGAGACGCTCTCAACCTGAGACTGCATCTGTTGAGATTATTGAGATTGTTGAGATTGCATCTTTGATGAGATGTTGGGGGACCTCGCAGGAGGAGCATGAATCACGGGGGGCCAGATGGTAGATGGAGGAAGGCAACATCAGAAGTGGCCCCCAGAGCTCCCCACCTCCCAGTATCCATTCTCTGGAACAATCCGCTTCCAGTTCATGGGGCAGAGGTAAAGAGATGTCCCTTCCAAGACTGGGCTGTGAAAGACAGTGACTTGTGTCCAGCTTGAACTCCCTCTCCTTGGCTTGCTTGCCTCGATGAAGCAAGTGGTCATGCTGGAGAAATCCGCATGGCAGGAAACCAAGGACAGCTGCTCAGGACAGCCCACAGGGACCCGGATCCTGCCTGCCAGGATGCAGGTCCTCCCCACCCAGCCAACATCTCGGGGGACCCTGAAGCGGGGACCAGCCCTGCCTGCAGCACCGGGTGTGAGCACCGATCCCGACCCACAGAAACCATGCGGTCATCAGTGTTGTTGCCGGCCTCTGGGTTCAGGGTAATGAGCAAGGCAGGAAGATCTGACCACCGTATCGTTCTCGCCCGGGAGCCGGGGATTACTGGGTGTGAGGAAGACCGTGCACCAGTGTCCTGTGGGGCCTTCAGGAATCAGCATCACTAGGAAGGCTTATTGAAAATGAGGACCAAGGGCCAGCCCAGGCCTACCCAGCCAGGATTTCTAGGGGGCCCAGGTGATTCTTGCATCTCTCTGGTTCCGCAGACGGCCACCACCATCGCTACAGACCTGGGCCGTGCCTGGGTCCACCGCGGAGCCCGCCTGCTTGCTGGCCCCTGGGCCAGACTGAGCTGCAGCTCCAGCCCCCAGAGGGACTGTAGGAGTTGGTGCAGGGGGCGGATCTCGAGAGGTGGGATGCAGAGACACCTCTCCCTGCCCCCGCCTGATGCTTCTGAACCTGGCTGCTGCTGAGGCTGTGGCTGAACACCACACACTCCCTTAAAAGAACAGCATCGCCACTAGCCCGCATCAACTAAACCCGTGTGCAGGTGTTTCGGTCCATAGCGGGTGACTGTAGAGTTCTACACAGTATACATACACACGTGTGCGTGTACTCATGTGCACAGGCGTGTGTGGGACTGCCCGTCCACTCATGCAGCTCCCCTGCCTTTATCAGACCACGACGCTTCACAAACAGCACTCCCAATTCAACGATGAGGAAGCCAAGGCACAGGGAGGTGGGACACCTCACCCAAGGCCATGGGGACAACCATGCAGTTTTGGGGTGACAGACCTGGGTTCAGACTGCTGGTCCGCCACCGTCTGACCTCATGCTTTGGTGAGGTGGTCCTTTTATCCCGGGGCCTGCGGTGCCTCCATGAGCCCTCCCGCGGGAGCGGTGGCGGGGGAGGGGATTGCCCATGTGTCTGAGAGAGAGCAGGTGCACAGAGGATGGACGACCCCCTTCCCCGTTGTTTCCATCATGGGCATCTCCCCCCCACCCCCTCAAGCCCAAGCCGAGCTCCCAGGAGCAGAGCCAAAAGTTCACGTCCTCATGATTGCTGAAGGCTGTGCCCCAGGGTGGTGGGCATGCAGAGGCGCAGGAAGGGGAGGGCAGGGCCGGGCCAGGACGCAGGTCCAGGTGAAGCCTGTCTCAGCCTGGTCCCACCTCAGAGGTCTGGGCCATCAGTCACACCCAGAGCTTTCCCCTTTGGGGCAGGGGAGCTGGGCTGGAGTGCAGGCCACCCCCAGGGGACGGAAATGCACATCACTCTGGGCTGTCAGCACAGGGACTTGGGTGTGATTGCAGCCTGTGGACCTCAGCAGCTGTCCAATGGTCTACTTGGGGAAGAAGTCCAGGGACACTGAGGCAGGCCGCAGGCTGAGAAGTGTGCCCTTAGCGGCGACCAGAGAACTGTGGGCTCCCAGCTAGCCTCCCTGGGCGGCTGCTTCTGTCCAGCTCCACGTGAGGGAAGGGACGCGGGGCTAGTCTGAGCCCCAGCGGCTGATTCCTTTGGTTACAGCAGCTCAGCCCGTAGCCTGGCCGGTTAGCACGGGGGAGAGACAGGTGAGGGCACTGAGGGAGGGGAAAACCTTCAGCACAGTCCCTGCTATGGGTTGAATTGAGACCGAACCCCCCAGTACCTGCGAATTGACCTCATTTGGAAATAGGGTATTGCAGACGGTCAGGTTGAAGTGAGGTCAGTGGCTGGGCTCTGATCCAGTATGACTGGGGGCCTTATAAAACAGGGGAATTGGGGCAACAGAAACAGACATAGACAGACGTGCACACAGACAGGCTCCCCATGAACATGAAGGCAGAGATGAGGGGACGCATCTACCAAGGGACCAAAGATGGCCAGTGACCCCCAGAAGCTGGGGGAGGGGTTGGACCAGATGGTCGCTCGCGTCCTCAGACGGAGCCAGTCCTGCACCATGTTGACCCAGACTTCCGCCTCCGGAACCATGAGACAAGAGATTTCCGCTGGTGAAGCTGTCGGTGTGCGGTGCTTTGTTCTGACAGTCCCAGGACACTCACCGCCAAGTGAGGAATATGCTTCCAGAATAGCAGCAAACCCGTCCGCTGTGTGCGGCGCCGAGGCGCCCAGAGCAGAGGGAAGACGTTGCCTTGCATCCGTCCCACCAGACCCGCTCCCAGCCTAGGGTTCCAACAGCACAAGCAGTGTAGCGAGCAGCCCATCTACACGGGGGACAACCCACTTCCAAAAGCCTCCTGTCCAGCACTTTTCCCCTTGATTTTTCACCCCCGGAGCATTTTATAGGAAAAATCATCCATTTGACATTGAGTCAACTTTGAGCTCAGCACAAAGTTGTTTGTAAGAAATGTTTTATGTCCTCTGTGGGCCCTTTTTCTCAGAAAGAGGAAATCATTTTTAGCCAAGAATAAACAAATCTGGCACCACGCAGGTTAGTCCTACACAAATCAGTTGACAGGCTGCTGACTTCGAAGTCCTGAGCCAGACTTGATTTTCAGACGCTTTCCTGGTGAGACGAGCTTGCCTTGGGCCACCTCCCTCAGGACCCCTGCCAGCCCCCTCCTGGTCCCACTCACTTTTCCTCCTCCCAGCCTCGGCGATCTGGTGCTCGCGGCCTGGAGTGGTAGCACATAGGGGTGGGACCTGAGCAGGGCCGATCACACAATCTAAGAGGATGCTGGGGCCCAATCGCACAACCTTACGGGGCGACTGAGGTCTGACCACACAGTCTTACAGGATACAGGATGACAGGACGGGATCCCACAGCCGCACGGGGGCAGGCATGCAGCTGTCTCCCTACACGTGAGCCCACAGCTGTGAAGTGGGCCGGCGGACGGCCCCCTGACATGGCTGCTGTAGGATTCAGCAGGTCATTACAAGCAAGGGCCCTGCCAAGCTGGTGCGGAGTACACGCCCAATAAGAGGCAAGCAACGGTGCCCCCGGGAGGTCCCACAGAAATTCCCGAACGCAGAGCCCAGAGGTGTAGCTTTTACGGGGTTCTCAACCCCTAGAACCTAGTGCTGTCTCTGGCCCCTGGTAGGAATGTCATTTCACATTTGTTGAATTTTTAAAAATGAAGGAATAGGGCACCTGGGTGGCTCAGTCGGCAAAGCGTCTGCCTTCGGCTCAGGTCACGATTTCAGGGTCCTGGGATCGAGCCCCGCGTCGGGCTCCCTGCTCCGTGGAGTCTGCTTCTCCCTCTCCCCTTGCTGCTCCCCCCTTGCTCATGCTTTCTCTCTCTGTCAGATAAATAAATAAAATCTTTTAAAAAATAAAAATGGAATGAATGAAGGTACAGGAGCACCTGCCCCTAAATATTTAGCACCCATCCCAGTTACGTATGTTTTACTTTCTCTGTTAAAGGGTTCCTTTGACATTAATCAAGTGATGTTCCCCCTGTCAAAATGTGGCATCATTTTCTTTTCAGCATGGATGTCCAGGGGTGCAGGCGCCCCGGCTGCAAGCCCCGAGAGCCTTCGCCAGGCCCATGGAGCAGACCCTACGCGGACATCCGCCCCTTGCCTGCCATGCAGCGCAAATATCTTCTCCCAGCCTGCAGGTCATCGCCTCCTCCCCACAACATTATCTTTGGAGTACGAAATCTTAATTGAGTTCCGTTTATCCGTGTTTCCCCTTCACGTATTTTTTTGTTTCTCCTTAAGATATGTTGCCTGCTGAGTCCCGGGATCGAGTACCGCATCGGGCTCCCTGCTCGGCAGGGAGTCTGCTTCTCCCTCTGGCCCTCCCCCTTCTCATGCTCTCTCTCTCTCTATCTCATTCTCTCTCTCAAATAAATAAATAAAATCTTTTTTAAAAAAAAAAGATACGTTGCCTGCTTAGAGGTCACAAAGATGTTCTCTTATTTTTGTTAAAGCTTTACTGGTGGGCAACCCTCTCAGGTCCCCTGCCTCTTTGGGAGCTTGGTATTATCGCTCAATAAACTTTGCTTTGCTGCCCACCAACTTTAATTACTTAATTAACTAATTAAAACTTTATTATTTCTGCCTTTCACATTCAGAACTGGGATTCGTCTGCAAGTCACCGTGAGTTTGCGGTGTGCTAAGAGTCAGCACACACTCCTTTCCATATACACGTGGCTACATTTGAGTAAGTGCAGCTTAGTGGAGCAAACGCGTCCCCGGCGTAGACACCGCCTGGTCCTAGCCCTCCTCCGTTCTGCTCATGGGTCTTTCCCTCGGGTTGTGCCAGCCTTCTGGTTTTGTTCTTCTCCAAGATCACTTTGCCCTTTGGTTGGGCCCTTTGAATTTCCTGCACTTTAGAATCCATTTATCCACTGCCACACCCAGAGAAAGAAAGAATCAAGAGCTGCTTTTTAAAATTTCAACCTGGTTCTAATGTGTACGTCTCTCATTTTGAGGTAGAGCTTCCCTTCCTGTGTTAAAAATTATTTTTATTCTTCGTCTGAGAACTATGTATTAATGTTTTCACTCTTTCCCTTTGAGCTATCGGTCTTCTGCGTTTGATTCGTCGGAGCTCTTCATGAATTAGGAAAATTAGTCCCTCGTCTACAATTGGCGTTGCGAATGCTTTGCCTGGGTCTCCCTTGTCTCTTGATCATTACCCTGGGTATTCTATTTTCACTTGTGTCAATCTTCTCAGTTATGGTTTCTAGGTTTTGTGTCTTTCTTAGAAAGACCTTCCTCCCTCCAGCTACCGCGACCGCTGTGTGAAAGCATGCAATCGTACTAAGAGGAGGGCGTCCTACCCCCCAGGCTAGAGTGACAGAGAGTGTGCATATTTTTCCTGGCACGAGTCTCCCTCTGCACCGTAATGTGCTATCACACATGGTGATCCTGTTATAAAAATAAACGTCATGGTCAGAGCGTGGAAATGTTCCAGACCTGCACCATTGGCTACAGTGTGGACCTTACATGACTTGAACGGAGAAAAACCTCCAAACCCTTCACGTGCACAAGCCTCTCATGTTTTGGTGGAACCTCAGCAACAGATCATCGTCATGATGCTTTTCCTTAACTTTGACCAATAAGGGGTCTGAGCTGCCCAGGTCAGGCCCGCTGACTCTCCATGTGCCACCCCCTCTTAGCAGGTGCCACGGGAAGTTTGTGTTATAATTTTGTATGCTTTTTTGCAGTGTGCCCCCCAGATCATATGAACGTCAGACCTGCAAAACCTGGACTCACCCACTTTGTCTCTCCAGGAAGAACCCAA
This sequence comes from Neomonachus schauinslandi, assembly GCF_002201575.2. Lineage (NCBI taxonomy): Eukaryota > Metazoa > Chordata > Mammalia > Carnivora > Phocidae > Neomonachus > Neomonachus schauinslandi. Next base: position 3,037,173 of record NC_058415.1, on the reverse strand, counting down.
TAGCATCTGGTCCTGATGGCAAGCTCAGGACAATCCACACCTGTCACAAATTTAGCTGTGCACTAGGCTGGCTCAGAACCAAAATCGTTCCTGCAGCAGACGGCAACGTCAGGGAATGGGAGTTTGCAGAAAAACAGGGCCGATTCTAGCCAGAACGTAGTCATCCAAGACCCACGCGACAAACTCAGGGGCCACCCTGGGGGGGGAGAGCCCGTGCAGACCCCTCCAAGCCCTTACTAGCTTCCACAGCCCACCAGCCCCCGGGGGGAGCTGGGCCTCCAAGCTGGTCAATCCAGGTGGGTGGCCTCGTCCGCAGTATGGAGGCAATCAGACATTGGCGCCCGCACAAGGAATAGCTCCACGCTCGCCCACAGCAGGCACCAGGGTAGCCACCACGGCCATGGGGACATTAGGGCCGGGCTGCCCTCCAGCCCAGCCAGCCCTGCAGGACCCCATGGGGATGGTCCCAACGTCAGAGCACAGCCTGAGAGCAGTGACATTTTCAGGGCAGTTCCAAGAAAAGCTGCTGGGCTTTGCCTGGGGAAATTACAGAGCAGTCCCTGGCGCCACCGACTTCAAACAGCTTTGCATTTTCCACCCTGGCCCCAGCCGCTCACCGCACACCTCCCACCACTTCCTGCTCCCTCCAGCATCTCAGAAATTGCCTCTTTTGTTTCCGTAGTAATGCAGAAAGCAAGCCAGACACCGGGCAGTGGCCCCCAGCACCATCAGAGGATGCCCTCCGTCTCCAGCCTTCATATGTAAAAAGCATCTGAGAATCTTTCATTCGCAGTGCAGAGCATGTAAAAGTCAACCATCAGAATATTCAAGGGCCATCAGCCCAGGGCCCAGAGCCATCAGGTGACGGAACTCCACTCGGTACCTCCTCGAGGGTTGGGAGCCCCTAAGGCCAGCCATGTGTGCAGTCCATGGACAATGCAAGTGTTAGGTCCTGTCACTCAGTTTACCCCGGCTCAGGGGCAAGACGGCTTCTGCGGGTCCCTTTCCTGACCACGGAGCAGCTCTGTTTTCTGGCCAGAGACGTATTGGATGGATTTAATTTTTTTTAAGAGTTTCCTTGCCCACTAATGTACCACTGTAATGTCTGATCACTGTGACGGTAAGTGCGCCCTAATGTAAGTTGTGCCGTAGAAGCCCAAACAGGGGCGGTTCCCGGAACTGAGGGTATTTTAAACGGAGAGCAGCCAGGCTGATGCACATGGATAAAGAGCCAGAGAAGGACACTCGGGAACCTCCGTGGCCATTCCTCCCAGCACCGCGGCGTCAGTGACGTGGGCGGTCTCTGGAGAGTGACACAGGCGGACCAGGGACCTTCCAGCTGAGAGACAAATGCGTGTAGCCCAACGTGAGGGGAATGTGGAATGTCAGTGCGTCTGCAGGGGGAGAGGAGCGGGCCCCCACGGAGCCACGTTCACCTGCAAAGGCCACATGGAGACGCTGAGGCTCGGGTGGGATTTGAAAGCTAGGAAAGGAGGGTGCTGGAGGCAGGGAGGTGAGAGGACAACACGCACTCCAAAGCGCTGCACATGGGCACACAGGGAATCGTGTGGGTAGAGACAAGACGGCGGTTCGGGTCCTTGGACGTGGGCGGAGTAGAGCCCACTACGTCTGAAAGTGCAAGGTAGGGATGTGGACAGCAGTGAGGGGTGGTTCCTGTCACAACATAGGCCCCGCGGCTGGGACGGCCGCTGCAGGGGAGAAGTGTGGATTCGAGAACACGCCGGTTGGCTTCCGTCGGGAGTGAGCGGCCGCAGCCAGGGACGCCTCTAAGGACATGCTGTGCAGGGCGTCCGTGACGTGTAGCCCAGATGCTGGGGAAACCTGGGGGTGGGCAAGCCCACGCACCGCTCAGGGGCACATGGTGCAAGAAGCCAGCGCCCTTCCCTGGGACAGGGCTGGAGGTCCCTCTGTCGGCTCACACGCGAGCACGGACCGCCCGGTTTGCCAGACCATGCCACCTGCACCGGGGCGGTAGATGCCTCCACAGGACATCCCTGACCTCACCTCTCAGTGACCCCCTCATTAATTTACGCCACACCGACATTTCGCCAGGTGCTGCTGCGAGCCCAGCACAGCCCGGAACATTAAAGAGTCTGCACTAGGAGATAAAAATCATACAAACAGAAGTCAGAAAACAGAGAGGAACTTTCCCTATTCCAATTTGCAATTCATTTCAAAGGTTGGCTTGTGTCTCTATCAAGAATGTCTAGACCAGAGCCCTGCAGCTCGCAACTGCCTGCAGAGGAGCCTCACCTGGGAACTGGTGAGAAATGCAGACCCTCGGGATCCACGCTCTCTGCTGGGTCTGCATCCTCGTTCCTTCCAGATCCCCATTCAGTCATGAAGGTGCTCTTCCCCGGAGACGCCCAGCCTGGAAGGAGAGCAGGAAGCAAGCTGGTGCTTCAATCTCAGGTCCCCCTTTCCCAAGTCCCTGAGGGCACAGCATGAGCAGGGACCTGCTCCTGGGGGGCGAACGAGCCTGACCTGTCACAGGCCCCCGTGGAGCTCCCAAGCTGGGCTGGACCCTTCTCGCCAAGGGTGGACTCAATGGGAACACCCTTAAGTCAAAGTAGCTGCCCTGAGCTGGGGCTGGGATTGCTGATGAGCTCCCCCTCATGGGAGCTCCAGCCCCCTTCCCTCCGCTGGGCTCTCCAGCTCTGTGGCTGTTCCTAGGGACTTAGATGGGACTCATTATGCCAACTGATGATGCATGTCCACACAGCAGGTGTCGGGCAGTGATAGGCAGTCACCTGCAGGCCTGCTGCACTGCTGGGCATGATCTGGGCAAAGAGGAGAGAGAGGGGGAGTCTGCCAGCCAGTTCCATGGTGGCCCGGATCTGAAAGATGGGCGCTAAAGGCATGCAGCTCACATGCATCTCCCCTCATCCTGGGGCCAGGGCGCAGTAGATGTTCCCAGGGCACTACTGAATCTGACGAAGGCCACTTAGAGTAAAACGTGTCATCTCAAAATAATTGTCTCCACTACCGGGACCTTGACTGTGGCTCCTGATCCCCAAAGAGCCTGAAGAGTCAGGTTCCCCTCTGATGTCCCCTCACTGTCCTCAATAACACAGTCCAGTATCACTTAATCCAGTGATGATTTTTGACCAGGGCTTTAAAATGATCGATTATCGGGGCGCCTGGGTGGCTCAGTTGGTTAAGCGACTGCCTTCGGCTCAGGTCATGATCCTGGAGTCCCGGGATCGAGTCCCGCATCGGGCTCCCTGCTCAGCAGGGAGTCTGCTTCTCCCTCTGACCCTCCTCCCTCTCATGCTCTCTGTCTCTCATTCTCTCTGTCTCAAATAAATAAATAAAATCTTTAAAAAATAAATAAATAAAAAATAAAATAAAATAAAATGATCGATTATCGTAACATGCCAAATGTAATGCTTGCAATTCTCTGCAACCAATTAAACTTTATTCACCTTGATTTTAAGACTGTGAGCCACTGGTGTGCACTTTGAGGGAGGCTGAGGGCACACCAGGGCAGCTCTGGCATCCATGCTCTTGAAACCAAGCAGATGCCGCAGGCCCCCCCCCCCCCCACCTCAGCTCCCTATGCTTTGATGCTTGGTGACCTGCACTGTGGGGCTGTGGGCGTGGGGGAGGGGGACAGGCCCTTCGCTCACGGCCCCACTGCAGGCACCACTCCGGGCACAGACGAATTTAGGGAAGCCTGCCATCTGCACCTGATGCACATCCAATGAGCCCCACAGCAAGACAGCCACCAAGTCGGTGGTTATCAAAGTGTGCTCCCTGGGCAGTGGTATCCGCTAGGGACATGCAGAATTGCAAATTCCCAGGCCCCGCCCCAAGCCTGCTGAGTCAGCATCTCCTGGGCTGAGGCCCAGCAAACCTGGATTTTAACAAACCCCCGAATGGTTGCAACCCTTTCTGAAGGGTGAAGACCACTGGCTTTCATCATTCCGAGTCATCCTCCATACACTTCTGAGACTCAGGTGATTCTCACCCCAGGGTATAGACATCAAACTGAGGCTCAGAGTCAGGGTTCTCCAGAGAAACAGAACCAACAAGATGTGTGTTGGGGGAGAACAAGATTTATGATAAGGAATTGGATCACACGATTGTGGAAGTCCAAAATCTGCAGGGTGGGCCTGCAGGCTGGAGACCCAGGTAGAGCTGAAGGTGCAGGCGAAGTCTGAAGGCCATCTGCGGGAGAAGCCCCTCTTGCTAGGGGGAGACTGGTCTTCGTGTTTTAGTTGGACTTTGACTGACTGGACGAGGCCCACCCACGCTGGGGAGAGCACTCTGCTTTACTTATGCTTATTGATTTAAATGTTACTCTCATCAAACAAAAACGTTTGACCAGATATCTGGGCACCCTGTGGCCCAGCTGGGTTGACACTCAAAGTTACCCCTCACAGCTGTCCATGCCCTCAGCCAGCGAGGCAGCCAGGATTGGAACCTGCGCAGAGTGGCCTGAAGGCGACTGTCCGTGACACCAGCGGTTCAAGCTGGCCCCTTTCTCCCAGGCCGCTGCGCTGCCAAGGAGACACAGCTGTGGGGGGCCCGAGCGGTGCCAGTGGCCGAGTCAGACGCCAGCCCTCTTGCCCATGTACCAGCACTATGATCGGGTGCTCCGGCTTGCTCTCTGAGCCTCTGCCTTCTCCCCCGGACTATGGACCCGCCCCAGCAGCAGTGACAGAATGGGGAACATCCGGCACCATCCGGCAGCACCCGGGAGAGGAGAGCATCATCCCTTCCAGTTTCCCCGCACTGCATGCGCGCTCTGCTTCGGGGGCAGGGGGTGGACCAGGGAGAAGACAAGGCTCTCACCAACAGCCCAGCCTGAAGGTAGGAACCAGCTCCAGAGGACAAGCATAGCTAGGGAGTGACTCAGGGCTCAGTCACCTAAGCAAGATGCAAATTTTGCTTCCAGCCTGCAAGGTAAGTCTTTGGGGTTCTGGGAATTGCAAATGTAGCTCCACTTGATGGTGTTTCTTCTGAGCTGAGAAGATGCTGTGAGGCCTCACCTGGGACCCTAACAGGATTCAGGTCCAAATGGAACTAAAATCTGGTGAATTCTTTCTTTTAAGTGCCCTGTTGCAGTTGGCTAAATTCAAATTAGCTTCAGCCCGGTCCAGAGACCTGCTCAGAATCTGACAAATAGCAAAGGCTGGAGAAACTAGGGTGGTCTAAAGACAGTCGGGCAGTCTGCAGCCCTGGAATGCAGCCCTGCAGAAGGGGGAACAAGGGGGTCTTGACCTGAGGCAAGGGGCTGATTTCCCTCTCATTTGCATAAATTTGCATATCCCCTCCCAGCAGCTTCCACCCTAGAGGTAGGGAAAGAGCCTGGAAGGCAACAGGTGTACAATACACTGGAGGCTCCGCACGGGGCATGCAGGTCTGCAGACTCCTGGGCTGACTTCATGGCCACAGTGCAGACTTCCAAGCCCCCACCTTCTTCAGTCTCCTCTGGGGTGAGCTCACACATGGGGCAGCAGAGAAGGCCGAGCAGTTCTGCGCTCAAGGAAGCGATGCAGCTACCAGCCCTCCCCATGCCCGCCTGAGGGTGGCAGTGACCGAGCCCAGGGCCACAGCCAGCCACGCACTGCAGGCCTGCACACAGTTCCATGGAGGCATTCCCTCCCGCCCACCCCACACTGCGCCCCCCTCGGACCCCCCACCCAGGAGCACCGTATGCTGCAGCCCCGTCCCGGGAGACAGGAGCAAGAATGGAAAAGTATCCCAGCGCCCCCCACCTCCAAGACCCAAAGACGGAGAGGAAATCCATGCCTCTGGAGGTATTTTTCGTCGTTAGTTTTCCACCCAAAACTCAACCCAGATGTGCACCCAGATACCCTTCTCCTTCCAGCTAGTGCCCTTCATCCCCCACCATCTGGACCATTGCTGGGGCCCTGCTGACTTGCACACTCCTGTCCCCAGTGTTCCCCTCACACTGGCTACCTGGAAGCTTCCCCCCCCTCACCCCCCCATCACGACAGAGCCGCTTCCCAGAGTGAACGTGGTCACATGCCTGCTCCCTGCTCTGTTCCCTTTCCTCTGTCCTCAGCCCCCAACTTTCTCCACTCTGTCCTTCTGTCCATCTGTCCATCCACAGGGTGTCCATATTCTCTGTCCATTCCCCATTCACTCCTGGCCTTTCCTGTGATCCTCAGAGTCATGGAGACGTTGGCCCAGAGACAACTTCTCCACCCAAATTAGGCACATTATATCATCACCATCATCTTGCTCTCCCTCACAGCTACTTTTTTTTTCCAATTTTCTACTTTTCTTTCCATTAAAAAAAAAAATCCAACCACCTTTCTTATTACTTATTCCCTTTGTATCTTTTCGTTATAATTCTGTCCAAGAACTCAGGCCACTGTCTGCACCACTGCCCATTCGATGCCGCCATCTTTTTCAGCCATTTTGACTATGAATTTCTGCCCAAGAAAATGCCCAGAAAACATCTCCAACTTCATCTGAAGATGGCCCTGAAGACCTCTTTCATGATTTTTCTAGTGTTACTTTACAGAGCTGACCAATTAGCTCCAGCACACCTCAACTCAGACACTCCGGTCTTCCTTGTTGAAATGATCGATACAGCTGCATTGATAAATACATCTGGCAGAATGAAAATTAATTGTTCTTCAGTCAGTATTCTGTGATAAGTATTATATCTAGATCTTTCTTCTGCAGAATCAAGAAGAGTCTAGTTTTAGACATAAATTATATTGTATTCTTCAACTCAAAAACCCTAATGATGTCCTTGGACTCTAGGATAAAGTTCCAAACTCCCTGGATTCAGGTCTTCTGGCCACTTCATCCTAAGTGTGGCCCACTATCTGCAATGTGAGTATTGAATAAGTACTATTATCATTATTAATATGTATTTTTAGTCAACTCTTTCATAAGTCCATTTGTCACCTCGATGAACTTGAAGACCCTAGTGTCCAGAACCATAACCCCCTGTACAACGGGTCCCACAGAACCCAGAGCACACGCTGAATTTCCAAGGTGCCCTGTGGAAATAGGTACTGAGTTTGATAAACATTTGATGAGCCTAGGCCCACCTCAAAAAACGATCGAAGAGGATTCGTAAAAATGACTGTAAATGCAGGCCTTGACAGCATCCTCCCATATTTTATTTGGTTGATAGAACGTCAAAACCAAAGAAAGGATCCAGAACTATGAAGGTGCAGATACTCTCTTATCTGGACAGGAAGGAAGCTGCCTCAGTGATGTGGTCACCAAGGGTAAGACAGAGGTCAAAACCAGAACAGCATTAAAGTAAACACAATCTCAGATCGATTTTCCTTCAGTTACTTGCACTGCATCAAATTCTGATCTACACAGGGACAGGAAGCTTGTGGACGCCTTTGAATTCTCTACAAAAGGCCAAAAAATAGATTTGACTATATGGTCCTCTTAAAGTCCTGGGATCTGAATTTCATCCTTCTTCATTTTCTGCTTTCTTCACTGTAGATAAAAATATCTGATTTTTCTCAGAAGTAGGGAAGTGTTTCAAGCCTCCCCAAAAGTATTGCCTGCATCCTAGATTATCTGAAACATGTTTTCTGCAACTGCTTTTAGTGGCTAAGTGTTGTGGAGGTTCAGTCCCCTAGCATTCAGCAGTGAAAAATCCCTGATGTTTTGGGGCACTGAAAGAGAGTCACTGCTGTAGTAATTTGAAGAAACTAAAATTCTTGGTGGGTTGGATGGAGCAATGGATGTGTGCATTCATGAAAGGAAGTATGGGTAGATGGATGGGTGGGTGGGTGGATGGATAGATGAATAGATGCATGCTTGAAAAATGGAAGGAAGGAAGGGAGGAAGGAAGGAAGGAAGGAAGGAAGGAAGGAAGGAAGGAAGGAAGGAAGGAAGGAAGGAAGGAAGGAAGGAAGGAAGGAAAAATTGATGGGTGGTTGGGCAAGTAAGTAAATGGATGGGTAAATGGTTGGATAGATGGATAGGTGGTTGGGTAGGTGGATGGATGGATAGTTGGATGGGTGGATGAGGAAGGGAGAGCAAAGGCAAGGAGGGATGGAGAAAGGGGAGGAGAGAGGAGAGGAGAGGAAGCGAGCTAAGTAGGCTGTGTTCATGATTAGTCTTGTTCTGTCTTGGCTCATCACCCCTTCACCCCGCCAGTGTGGTCTCCATGCAGTCAGCAGTATTTCTCTCCTGCTATCAGCACAGTAGAGTCAACTCTGAACTCAGTTCTTAGAGTTGCTATATTCGGAATTCATTACTGGTTTGAATTCACAAATGCTGTGGTTTTACACCTAGCTACAGAGGTCAATATTTACAGCATGCTAACAACGCCACACACTCATGGAATTCCTCCCAGCCAAATCTCAAATCCCAGATAAATATATGAGTAACTTTGAACGCATCCTGCCGGTCCCAGTGATGCAAATGATGACAAAGGGTAGGCCAGGAGTTCTCCAAAGGGAAATGAAATTCAGTAGAATCTTACTTGAAAGTAATTTTACAACAAAGAGCTTTAAAAATGTTGATTTATGTTGGGGTGCCTGGGTGGCTCAGTTGGTTGAGTGTCCACCTCTTGATTTCAGCTCAGGTCATGATCTCAGGATCGCAGGATTGAGCCCTATTATGGGCTCCACAGTCAGTGGGGAGTCTGCTTGAAATTCTCTCTCTCCCTCTCTCTCTGTCCCTCCCCCTGACTCATGCTCTCTCTCTCACACACACAAAAATAAAAGTGTATATATGTTGACTTGTAATCCTCTCTCTAGCAATATATCCTCAGGAAATCATCAGGAATACTAAGATTCATATTTTTAAAAGTTCACTTGAGAATTTTCATAGTAACATATGGAAACAGTCTAGATTTCCAATAATAGAGGAATCATTACATAAATGATGGTACATGAAATGAGGAGTTTAATATAGTTATTAAAATTCTTGTTTACAATTGAATCTGATGTCATCAATAAATGCTTATAACCTCTCATGTAACAGAGAAAACATCAAAAATATATGCAAAGTAGGGGCACCTGGGAGGCTCAGTGGGTTAAGCATCTGCCTTCGGCTCAAGGTCATGATCCCAGGGTTCTGGGGTCAAACCCTGCATGGGGCTCCCTGCTCAGCGGGAGGCCTGCTTCTGCCTCTCCCACTCCCCCTGCTTGTGTTCCCTCTCTCACTGTGTCTCTCTCTGCCAAATAAATAAAATCTTTAAAAGAATTTTTAATATATGCAAAGTAATCATTTAGGAAAAATTACCATAATGAAATATGAAACATGCCAATAGCAAGAATCCTAACGGATGATCTCAGCAGAATTATGAATAATTTTTACTTTTCCTTTTATATTTTTCTATGTCTTCCAGTTTTCTTTCTTTTTTTTTTTTAAAGATTTTATTTATTTATTTGAGAGAGAGAATGAGATAGAGAGAGCACGAGAGGGAAGAGGGTCAGAGGGAGAAGCAGACTCCCTGCTGAGCAGGGAGCCCGACGTGGGACTCGATCCCGGGACTCCAGGATCATGACCTGAGCCGAAGGCAGTCGCTTAACCAACTGAGCCACCCAGGCGCCCTGTCTTCCAGTTTTCTACAGATTAATTTTTTAACTTTGATTTCTATCAGGGTAACATCCTCTCATAGCCAGGAAAACCCAAGAGCCTAGAGTGAAAGACAACAGTCCGGCCCCTATCCTGCTTCCCAGAGGAAAACCTGTAACTGCTCTCTGTCCCCGGGGACGACCAGGGACCGACACACTGCTCATGTGGGTCGTCAGCTTGGATAACGCCCAGTGGGTTTCCAGTTGAAAAGTGAGGGTTTTGCTAACTTTTCCTAACCCCTGTTCCAATGTAGGAGTCCGGTTATTTTATGTGTTACCTTTGGGACTCTAAGGATATTCTTAAATATTTCTTTCTTCATCAACTTTGGAAGTAACTCCTGACATGTGGCCCTGTAGGATGGGGTTAACCTCCGTCCTGCCCTCCCCTTCACGCCCCTTGTCTTACTACTTTTTACCTGGATGTTGTCAAAGTTATTAACATTTACGGTTCCACTGTGACAAACAAGGAACTACCTCTTGATTACTTCTGACCATTGAAAACAAGCATGCCTTGTATTGTCGTCATTGAAAACATCCATTGTGAGCCGAGCCGAGCTGCCCTCACTGAGGCCACTTTCTGTTTTCGGAGATCTCTGGGTGGCCCCCCTGCATGCCACTTTTCCTTGGATTTCTCCAAATCTGTACCACCGCTTTCTTGGGGCAGGGCCCGGAGCGGGGGGGGCGGTGCGGGGCTCTTGTTTTGCTCTGGTTTTAGTTACCTGTTTTTTCCTTGGGACATTTGCTTTGACTGTGGTCTAAAAATCGTTCCAGGCTCTGAATCCCTGTTCCTCATCTATGGCGCCCATTTCTTCCTGGACATCTCTTTCCTCGGTTTGGACATTCAAGGATCCTTGGGAACACGGTTCAACTGAGCCCGCCCTGGGAGGTGGGGTGGCCAGGGCTATGCGCGGGGAGGCTCCTCGGGGGGCTCCGCAGAGGACGGGAAGCCAGGCTATGTGGACAGTGCTCTTGTTCCACAAACAGGAGGGACGCTCCTTCCCCAGAACATGTCGCACTCCAGCCACTCACCCTCCCTTCACGTCGAGGACTTTCTTGGGGGTTCCTGGGAGGCGAGGTGCAGAGAGCTGAGACCAAGGTCCTATCTCATGCACGTCACCCCTCTGCACCCAGCACACAGCTGACCCAGTGGCCTCAGGGTTCAGTTCAGGAGGATCCTGCAGCGCGGCCCCTGCCTCCCAGAAGGGGACATCTTGGGCGCAGTGGCCATGTTGTGGTCGTGACAACCGAGCCCATCCGCTGACCATGTCCCTGCAGCTGCAGCAGCAAGTCCTTCCTCACAGGGAGGCGGGGGCACATCCCAGGGTTGCTGAAGCTTCCAGCACCAAACACATCACCCCGGTAATCGTAAAGGCTTTCAGGATCTGTGCAACCGTGACCTCATTTCCCGAGTGAGCATGTGTCCCGAGGAAGTGGGGAGGTCTGCTGGTAGCATCATCCCCCAAATGGCAGTATTGTGGGGTGTGAGGCAGGACCACCGCTGGGGGAGCCACCCTTGGGGTGCGTCTGGGTCCCAGGCAGAAACACAGTCCCAGCATCACTGGCTCTAACCAGAAGCAGTAGGAGCCTGTGGAGGGGGCTTGGCAGGAGGGCCGAGGGCTCCCCAAAAGGGACGAAATGTTCAGAAGGTGCACAGCCCTCAGAGGTGATGGGACTGGGAATGTCAAACATGAATCTACTCATGCCAAGTAGGGGCGAGCCCTCAGAACACACCCTGTCTTCTCCAGCTGGGATAAACTCCCCAGCCACCCATTCCTTCCCGAGAGGGGAGAGCCGGGGAGCCTGCCAGCATCCTGGGGTGAGCTTGTAGAAGGAACCTCCGTGCGCTGGAGACACAAGAGGGAGGTCAGGCTCTGTCTGCATGTTCCCTAAACCTGAGCAGAGCTGTCCGGTGAGAATGAATGGGATTTCCTGAGTTAGAAGTTACAAGGAGGACAAGGAGAAGTAAGCTGGTGTGCAGCAGGGCGAGCTGAGAAGCACACATGCTCATTTGCCCTATAAATGAAGAGCTAGCTCCAGCAACCCGCATAGGTGGGAAAGGCCACCTCAGAGTCCCGAAGACTCCTGAACCTGCACCAGAATTTGGCCCAGGCCCTGGGGCTCCGGCAGGGTGGAACCATCGGAGAACCCCTCAGAGTCCCACAGGGAGCTATGTCTCGGCCCTCACAGCCCCCCAGGTCCCCTTGCAGATCCCCTGCACTGCCCAGCTGGGCTCGGCCCCTCTGAGGAGCTGGCGGTCCGAGGTAGAGCACGCAGGCGCCATGCCCACCGGACCCCCATGCACTGCCACTGGACAGGGCACTAACCTCCTGATAGGCACACAGCCAGCCCTCCACGACATCCAGCGTCCGGGAGAAACCTCTGTGCACCCACCCAATTCCTGTGTGTGGGTATAGGCAGGTGTGGAAGAGGAAGAAAACCAAGGCAGAAACGTATTTAATTCCATGACGGAATCCCCAGGTCAGGTCAGATAAGAAAAGATTTCTTTTCGGTGCTGGGAATTAATGCATAAAAGCATTTGCACCCATCTGCGCTCGTGTCTTGTGTGGAATGTAGGCATCTTGCTGTGACCGAGCACCCAACACCACTCCCTGGTGCACGAGAAGGCAGGCCTGGCCCAGCTCTGCAGAAGGACAGCGGTGACTCAAGCTGTCTCGAGGCCGGTAGTTCCAGGGGCCACAGAGGATCACAGCCTGGGGCTCGGTTCCCACGAACGGATCAATGCGACCACCTGCTCGGGATGGCCTCGGGCGCTAGAGAATCCAACCTGAGGGAGAGGCAGCTGCTGACCTCCTGTTCTCGGTATCCCCTCCCTCCCCTGGTCTCGGCCTGAGCCAAAGCTCAGATGGAACTTTTAGAACAGAATGTCAGCATCACCCTGTCTGGAGGGCTCTAAAGCATGAGGATCTGGCCTCAATCGCCATTACAGACGATCCGCCTGGCATCTTCCGGACACCACCCTGTTCCTGCCAAAAGCACAGCACGGGCTGCAGGGCCCACGGGGACCTGCCCACCAGGTGGGGTCTGCCTCCCGGGCTTCCTGGGCCCCATCCCGCTCCTGGCAGACCTGCTGCCCCGGAGGAAGAGACACCATCCCGCCCGAGGCTCCACGATGCAAGGACACTAAAAATCACCACGTGAAAAAGACTTTGTTCTTTAAAGGAAAAAAAAAAAAATAGTGCTGTGGGAAACATAAAATGCTATGTTCTTTCCTCTGCCTTATGTGCAAATACTTAATTCTCCCAGACGTAAGTGCCAGGAAAATACTTTGTCTCTCCTGGAGAACAGCCCTGCTTTTCTTTTCTTTCTTTCTTTTTTTTTTTTAATTAAGAACCGGCACTTTAAAAAAAAAACTGCTCAGCTGCCGAGAAATCAGAGTTAAATGTTAACTCAGTCCCAACGTCCACTTTCCCTCGGGTCCCTGGTGTGTTTGTTCAGCTTCCCCACGTTTCTACTCACGTTGCCCAATTTTCTTGGCTTTATTTTCACTCCTTCCGTGGGCTGCCAGGGCCCCTGCAATGCTTCTGAGAGCAGGGAGAGATGAGAAGTGAACCTCGAGGAGGCGCCTGCCATCGAGCCTGCAGGAGGCCAGACGTGGTGGGCGCGGGGGTGGCCGGAAGACAGGGATGCGGCCGCCCGCGTTCAGGAAAGCACCCAGTTTCTGGGTCCATCTGGGGCGGGATGGCAAGAACAGGGAGCAGAGGGTGCTCCCGCCATCCAGGGCCGCCGAGCAGATCAGCCCAAGATTCGTGTCTTGAAAGAACCACAAGCATTTTCTGATTTTCCGGGGTTCAGGGAAGGGCTGGGCGGATGCCCTGAGCGGGGGTGATGATGATTGTAGCCAGGCTTCGGCGGCGGTGGCTGCGGCTGGTGGCGTCCCAGGGTGTGCGCTCAGGCCACCCGGGTGCTTGGCCCCATGCACTACGGTGTGCTCCCCCACGGCATGGTGGCACGAGGCCGTAAGGCCTGCCTGCACATTGGATCAGGGCTCCAGCCCTCCAGGTGGGCCAGGTCCAAGAAGGGGACGGAGACCTCCCCCTTCCCCCTCAGCGGGTGCCCGGAACACACGGGCATATCTGAAGCCGCCACCCTGACACCGCGACGTGCAAAGGTCCTGGGGCCCTGACCAGAACCGGAGGCAGACAGACACCCTAGCGATTGCATCGCCCACCGCCCAGGGGACGTCTGCTGCCCACCGGAGCGCACCCCCGTGGGCAGGCGGAGCTGCAGAACCGGGTGCCGCCCCCCAGCACCGTGCCAGTCCCTGGCCCCCGCCAGGCACAGGCCAGCTGCTGGCTGGAAACTCTGAGCCAGAGAGGATGGGCAGCCTCCTGCCTCCACCAGGAGCGTGTTTCGCTTTGGCTTGTCTGGGAACAATGGAAACCTAGAGTCTAATTAGCCCCTGGCTCCGAGTCGAAGACAACAGCACAATATGTGCTTTCTCATTAAAAAAAAAAAAAAAGGAAAGAAAAAGGCACATGCGCCAAGCTCCTACTCTCAGAACCGTGCCTTCTGCTGAATCCGCTGGAAACATTACCCTCGGCGGCTGTGCGGTCTGCGGGGACATGAATGCTGTATGATGGATGAAGGTGAACGAAGGCATCTGCGTGCATGAGGGCCTCGGGGAAGGCGCCATACAAAAGATGCACGACCTCGGGACCCTGGCCCAGAGGCTCCAGTGGCCCATGCCTCCTTTGGGGGTCGCTAGGGCCTCTGCTCAGGGCTCCATCCATGCTGGACACCCCTGGGGCCTCTCTCTGGGCCTCCAAGGTCCTGTGTCCCAGACCACGGGGGCCAGGCCACCCTCGCAGGTAGCCTCCTCCCTTGCCTGCCCACACAGGCCACTCCCAGCACCACCCCACGCTGGAGGCCCAGAGCAAAGACCTCAGCTTTTCCAGCTCTGAATCCTCAAAGCCAAGGGTAAAACCAGGAGCAGTGCAAAGAGGGAGGTGGTCCTTCCCAGGCTTGGCCTCTCCGAGGGCCACCTCTGCAGGTGCACTGCTGAATCAAGCCTGCGATCTGCCCGGGGCCCCTGAGCGCAGGGCGCTCATTCACACACACAGGCAGCTCCCCGAGCATCACAACACGCTGGGGAGGACCGTCTGAGCAGCATTTATTCCTACTGGGTCTTCCTTTTAGGCTCAGTGGGGACAGGCACCCAGCTCCAAGCACCCAGCACACAGGGGAGCAAGGGACTGTCCCTGTCCCCACCTCACAGAAGAGGACACTTGGCTGAGGTGGCAGTGACCCCAGGACTCTACTTCAGCCACCTCCTCTTCCACCTGGCTGCCCGCCTGGCCAACCTTGCAGGCTGAATTCGGTCTTCTGCGGGTTACTGAGCGCCAGACTCCCTCCAGAGTTACCAGCAACCAGAGTCAGGCTATCAGGTGGCACAAATATCGTGGGACAGAGAAAGTTTGGATTCAGACAGACAATGACGTGCATAGTGTCCACCTGAGGAATGTTTACAGAGCAGGTGCTCTGTCCTGGGGCCCCCACGCTGGGGCTCCCTGCAGACAGCTGGGGGTAGGCCAGGGCAGGGTCAGCCAGGCCTCCAGGGACGCCAGAAACCAGGACCTTTCAAACAAGCCCTCCCTCCAGCTGATGTCACCAACAGCTGGGCCTTTGTGCCCTAGTGTCCTGTGACCCACAAAGGCCCCTGACCCCTGCAGCCCTCCTCCAGCCTCCGAGCAGGATGCCGGCACGGAGGGAACCGGAACGGCCCGGCCTGGAAGTGGCCGGGACGCCTGCCAGGCCCTGAGACCTGCTTATCACGAAAGCCACCCATTCCTGGAGGCAGAATGAAGTACAGGGAAGGAATTTTCTGGGCTGACTCTTCCCTGCTCTTAAACTTGCCAGGGACACAGGGCCCATCCCAGGGACGCAGGCCTTGTCTCAGCCAGAAAGGGATCGTGGAGAGGCCAGGCCAGCCCCGGGAGCCACACACACTCGACGTAGACTTGGAGAACGGAGGGCTTGAAGCCTCGCAGGAGAATTAAAAACTTTTACATCAAAAATACTCCTTATCAAAGAGAAGCAAAACAACGTCCCCTTGTTGAGAACTTTTCTTTACTTTTTTTTCCAGCTCGGTAACCAAGGGCTCTGGGAGCTTTGCCCCCAGCAGACCCTTCTCGAATACATGTCGTTTACATATGAGGTGGTGCTTTGCAGGGCAAACTCCCTTTCCCTGTGTGGACAGTGGGGATGGAGGTGGTGGCTCCCCTCTGGAGGTTGCAGCCCTGACCTCCGTGGGTCATTTGGAGGCGGGCCTTTGGGGGCTGAGGAGGGTTAGGGGAGGTCAGGAGGTTGGGCCCGTGACGAGATCAGTAACCTCCCAGCAAGAGAAGGAGCCCCAAGCCCTCTGCCCCGCATAGGAAAACAGGGCAGGAAACCCTCCGTCCACAAGCTGGAGGAGGCTCTGCCCAGAGCCCGACCCTCCCTGCCTGCACCTGATCCACATCCAGCCTCCAGAGTGTGAGGAAGGTGTTCGCTGTTTGAGCCCCCATCTGCTGTGGGGCTGAGGAGGGACCCGGAGCCTCGAGGCCCCGTCCAGTCTCCTCCTGCGGCCCGGGTGCTTCTCCCAACGCCTCCGTTGCCTCCCTGCGGACAAAGCAACACTTGGGTGAGTTTCCAGCCAGACTGCAGCTCCCAGAGGTGGGGGAGCCTGTGTAGACGCTCTTGCAGGTGCTCATGCCTACATAACTGGCTTCCAGGCAGCGCTTCCGCGGATCCCCTCCACATTGGCCTGGACGCCCCCACGCTCTCCACCGAGGGGGGAGCCCACACTTCTCAGGGCCACCAGCCCGGGCCGAACAAGCAGCAGGCCAGCTGAATTCTCCTGAGTTCTGTGCTGTGGAGACAATCCCTGTGCATCTGATCGCCTAGGTTTTCTACAGGGCGAACCCCGTGGCCCCCGAGCAAGGCGTGGGATAGGGATTTGAAGGAGGCCAGGCAGGCAACATCAGCCTGTGTGTCCTGCAGCCTGAGACGGCGCAGCCCCACCCCCACCCGCCCCTCAGGATCACTCCTGCCCCGTTCTGTCCCCGCTCATTTTAGGAATATAGGCAGGTTGTTGAGGCCGACCTTCTAGGCAGCTCTTTGCAACCCTGCATGCCCCTTCAAGACCCCTAAAGGAACTGCTTAAAGCACAAGAATGCCCAGCTTCCCCTGACCCCGGGGGTCCTGATGCAGGTGCTCTGGGATGGGGCCTGGGTATTTCTTCATAACTCTCTAGGTGGTCCAGACACGTGGGCGGAAGTGAGAACCAAAACTGCAAAAAGAGTGAAACTTAGCTTAAGCTTGAACTTAGCAAGGATGATGTAATAATGAGTCAGTAGATGGAGAAAAAAACGCATCATCAGAAAGGGCACCTCATGCCCCCCTGGGGAGCACGGGGGCATCCCTCTCGTTCCTGCTGAGCCCCCTACGGTCTCCACAGGGACCGACCTCCCCTCCGGTGATCTGCCAGCCCCCCATTCCCACAGTCACCCATCCCCCAGGCCGGCCTGGGAGCCCCAAACACCCCACTGCCCCTCCCCCGTGTAGTCCACGTGGGCCCACGGGACGCCAGGTGGCAGGAATTGTGCACACAGGGTGTCCTGGGAGGGCCTTCAGTCAGAGCGGCTCTGGGCCCCGGGGCTCCTGGGTGAGGCGTGCGTGTCCCAGAACTGTGGGCTTCCAGATACCCGTATTTTGACAGAATCGCAGACGAAGGGGCCACAGTGCAGTCCGATTTCCCCAACACATGCGCATGCCAGCTCTATTCTGAACCATGTGACAGCCCCTTGTAGGGGTGGTGCCCTTTTCCGCTAGATCCTGTCCTTCCTAAAAACTCAGGGCCATCCTGTACGTCACCGGGATGCAGTCTACAAACGTGGCGGGCAGGCCTCGCTCAGACTCTGCGTTTCAACAGTGCCATGCACAGCACGGAGCAGCACGGAGCGTGGGCTGCACACAGCCGTCCACCCCTCCAAAGTGTGACCACAGCATTTCTCTGCCTTCCGATGTCTTGAGGAGCGCGGACCACCTGGCCCTTGGCATGGTGCGTCTGACGAAGCTATGCCTTCTTGGCAGAAATCCTCCGGAAGAGGAGTAGGAGTGTAAACCCACGGCCCCATCCTCAGACTCCTTGAGGCTTCAGGCCCTGGGGATGGCCCTGACTCTGGGGATGGGCTCTGTGCAATCCCGGGGTTAAACTTTATGACCCTGCCAAACAGCCCGGGCGCCCGGCTAATGGGCTGGCCTGGCCAGTACTGGTCACTGAGCGGGGACAGCCAGCAGGAAGTCAGGTGTCCCACCTGGGGGGGTGGGGCCACAG
This sequence comes from Neomonachus schauinslandi, assembly GCF_002201575.2. Classification (NCBI taxonomy): domain Eukaryota; kingdom Metazoa; phylum Chordata; class Mammalia; order Carnivora; family Phocidae; genus Neomonachus; species Neomonachus schauinslandi. The sequence goes on along the minus strand of NC_058415.1, from coordinate 3,019,278 downwards.
CGCAGTGCCCGCCCTCCCAGGCCCGCCTCCCTGCAATCATCTGTGGCTTCTTGGCTGTGAGCGCATTTCATTTAGCCCAGTGCATACATTAACAGCAAAGGCCTCCCATGTACCCGGCTGGATCCGCTCGGGTCTAGGCGGAGGCACCAGCCCCGTGTCCACGGGGACGTCAGGGACCCTGCTTCTGCGCCCGCCGGGCAGGGCCTGCGATTGTGATGTAAACACAGGGCGGGGCGGGGTGGGGGGTGGCAGGCCCATCTGCTCGGCACGCTTCTGGCGGAACGCGTGCTCTCCCTGCCCTAACCATTTTCCACCCTCTTAGGTGACAACTTGGAACCTGGACGGGCTCTCAATCTGCCTTTCATTTGCAAACGAGCCATTTCAGCTCAGCGTGGCCCCCTATTCTTCTCCGGCATTTGTGTTTGTGAAAAGACCCGTCTCAAATTTCTGGAGCTGGAGCAGCTGCTGCAAGGCCCCTTTTCATTGGGCGGCTCCCCCCGCAGCCCGCTGACCCTCCCCTCCTCGGCCCTTTTGTCTCTGGCAGAGCCAGCCCCCTCTGACCCCTGGCCAACTCGGAGCCTCCTCCTTTGTCAGCCTCCCCAGACAAGTTTCCCCCTAAATCAAGCATTGTTTGGGCTCCTGAGGCCAGCACGTGCCCACGTCCCCTAATCTTTTAATTTCTCCCCAGGAAGAAGCAGCTGTCAGTGACACCCAGCTGTCGCGGGCCTGGTGCCCCAGAGCAAGGCCACAGGAGGGGGGTGGCCTGCACTCATATGCGCATCTCCTCTCTTTCTTCTTGGCGGTGATGCTTTTCCTTTTTGCAACAGTTGGCACCGCGTGCTGTGAAATGCTGCCCTGCAAGCAAAGCCCCCCCACTCCGTTTTTGTCTGAACCCCTTCCCTGCTGCACACTGCTGGGTGTGCCCTTGAGTGCGCTTGAGAACCAGACCTTGGGTTGTGTCATTATCCCTTTGCTGCAAAATGATCATCTGTTAAATTACAGGGGGAGACCCAGACAGCCTGAGAGAGGCTGCACGCCCCTGGCACATCCTTGGAGGCGGCTGCCTAGCGGCAGTCATGCTTTTCGGGAGTCACTGCAGAAAGTCTGATGCGTGGCAAGGGTTCTTCCAGGCATGTGTGACCAGAGGGCAAGAGGATCCCCGGGAAGCCAGGCCACTGAGGCCAACCAAGGCTAGCCCAGTGCTCCGAAGCAGGCTCTGCCTCGTCCTTGCACGTGCGATTTTCCGGAGGCCCTTCTCTGGGCACAGCTGCACCCCAGGAATGAGGGGCTCTGCCCTGAGCCCCAGGCCACCTCCCTAAGCCCCCCGGCACTGCCTGCTTGCGAGTCCTCAGCGACGGAGTGCTCCCTCTCTCTCTCTCTCTGCACCGTCCAACAGCACGACTGAGCACCAAAAAACTAATGTTTCAGGTTTATTTCAATTAACTTACCCTTAAGTGGGCCCATGTGGCCAGTGGCCACAGTGTTGGACAGCGAAGCTCTACACTATGGGTCCTCAAACATGGCATCCCATGAGACACAGAGAATACAGATGTTTGGGTCCCATTTCCCTGAGGGTCCAATTTCATTCTTGGGGGTGCAACAGAGCTCTCCAAAATGCAGAGGATTTTAGCAAGAGCCACCCGGGTCGGAGGCTCCTGACAGTCAGCTGCAGCACCCCCCACTTCTGTCCCTTCCTGCCCGTTGTCGTCAGGGTTTCAGGGCTGCCCCGGTCCCAGAGCTACAACAGCGCCGTCCATGCACTGCGAATGAATGCCCGAAGGTGACTCATGCAGCCGCAGGCCGGGGGGGGCCCCTCCCCACCCGCTGTATCTCACCTGGTGGGTAATTGAAAGACGCCGGCAGAAACCCGACTCTGGCCAGAGCATATGGTGAGCCGCACACCTGCCTTGCGCGGCACCTGCTGGGCCTCCCAGGGGTGTGGGGCGGCCGGCTCTGCCGCCCGGGGCCAGGGACAAGCGTCCGACTCATTTGCATGCTCGACGCGGCCACGTGCCTGGACTTCAGGCAGATCTGACACGGCATGTCACTGCTTTTAAGATCAGCAAATCTGGAGAAAGCTGCGCTCAGACAACAAAGCCGCAGCCGGCTGGGACGTGTGCTCAGGCCTTCTCGGGGGCAGGCGCCGACGGGAACCGCCGCCCATAGGCTGTGTGTTATGGGGTAGGGACCTGTGGAGGTCAGAGCTGGGCTGCCCAGGGGGCCGTGGCTGGTCTCCTGCAGCCCCCCAAGAAGCTGAACCCCCCCCAGGAAAGCTGGGTGAAGCCACCGTTTACCTAAGTCAGAACAGGTCCCTGGTGGTTTCCGTTCTTTGACATCTTCTTTTTAGATAAACAACCCCTCTATTCCTGATCCTTCCTTAAGCGAAGCTAAGTGGACAACCACCACTGACTGGTCACATTATCAAAGGCCACTGCTTCCTGATGGTGGTGACTGCTGAGTTCCCAAACTCCCCCAGAGGACATGAGCTCTCTTCTTGCCAGGGGACACCTCGTGTTGCCCTTTCTGCCCATCTGCACGCTCGGCTCTGCAAAGGGATAGTGGGAGAAGGCCAAAGGGACAGCCTCCCCGCCAACAGCTTCTCCCCTGTAGGACCTGGCCTTGAGCCCAGAAGGAGTTGGAAGTCCAGCCTCACAGTCCCGTCCCCTCTCCTCTCAGGGTGCTGAGGAAATCGACACTGAACTGAGGGCCCGTCCACAGGCTCCATCCCACCTCAGGCACCCTGGCCATCTGTCACACCGAGGGACAGCCATGTGCTTAATTGGGGTAGGGCTTAAAAAGACACGGAAGTTGGGCCATGGCACCGAGGAGGGGCGGGCGCCCCGTACGATGTTGTGACACCAGGGGCGGGCTGCTGGCTGCCCTGAAGGCCAGAGGGTGATGCAGGTCCCCGAGCTCCGGGCTGCATTCCTGCCACCACACGTCCAGCCCTGCAGGTCAGGGAGATTGAGGCTCTCCTCCAGGGCCGCCAGCAGGGGAGGAAAGGTAACAGGCAGGCACGTTGTGAGGCCATTAGCCAACACAATGGGAAGCTGAAAGGATAATCCAGTGAGTCGAAGAAGGAAAGCTGGCCTGTGCCAGCAGCGGAGGGGTGAGCTCATTATTCCAGACGGCAGATGGAGGGTGGCCTGGTTGCTGGGCAGAACTCCCGGCTGCTGGGGGGGAGGCAGGAGCTGACCGTGCGCACTCAGGACCCCTCCCAACACAGCGGCTGCCTTTCCTCCCAAAGAACCAGGACTGAAGAAAGAAGCTGGACTCTCAGCATGTTGGTTTCAGCCCGTTGCCCCTCTCACTTGCCCCCAGAAGGCTTCACGGACCACGGGCATCTTCATGCACCTGAGACCCCCCTGACCACAGGGACAGGGGTGCCTGAGGACAGATGCATCCCATCCTTCTGTCCTCAGCTTTGTGTTCACCACCACACAGATAGCTTTCAACTCAACTGAGACATGTTTATGTGGACGAGGAGGCAGAGCCTGCTGAGAACCCTTGGAAACTGTTGGTGAAGGGGCGTGCAACGGAGCTGTGCACACAGGGACACACAAACAAGGACATAGACACTGAAGTATGAGCACACAGGCATGTG
>NC_058415.1:3015306-3015574 GCF_002201575.2 Neomonachus schauinslandi | reverse complement strand
ACCACCATCATTGTCACCACCATCACCATCATCATCGTCACCATCACCACCATCACCACCACCATCATCATCACTACCATCGTCACCATCACCACCATCATCACCATCACCATCATCATCGCCACCATCACCACCATCATCACCATCATCGCCACCATCACCACCATCATCACCATCATCACCATCATCGCCACCATCACCACCATCACCACCACCATCACCACCATCACCATCACCATCATCGCCACCATCACCCTCATCACCCTCA
>NC_058415.1:2993112-3014906 GCF_002201575.2 Neomonachus schauinslandi | reverse complement strand
CCATCACCACCATTGTCACCCATCATCACCACCATCATCACCACCATCACCATCACCATCATCACGACCATTACCATCACCATCATCATATCTAATCTTTAAAATGACCCATGCCAGATGGCAATTTAAGTGCTATATCTACATTAGCTTACTTAATTCACCCCACAGCCTTCTAAGGCATGCACTATCATTATTATCTGCATTTTATAGGTGCAGAACCCGGAGCACAGGGGGTACACTAATTTGCTCAAGGTTACACAAGCAGGAACTGGGTAGCCAGGATTTGAACCAAAGCAGTCACACTCTCGGATCTGTGACCTTAAGGGATATTCAGATGGGCATTGTCCGCCATGGCAAAACCTGGAAACAACTCAAATAATAATTTCACTATGGGAGCATAGTGAAATACTCTGCAGCAGTGAGAACAATTGGTAGACAAGTTTATGCCCCACAGGGCATACGTCTCATGAGCAGAAAAATCCAAGTCCACGATTTACACGGTATGATTCTGTTTATGAAAGTTCAAAAACTGGCAAAGTTTAGCAACATATCCGTATACAGTAACACTTTAAACAAGACAAGTTAGCTATTAATGCAGCTTTTAGGCCAGTGGTCACTGAAGTCACAGTCAGAGAAGGGAGGACGATGAGCTGGGAGTTTGTGGAGGTGTGGCCACGCTCCTGTGTTTACCCCCATGGGGACTTCGCGGGGTGTCTCTATTACTGTTCTTTCTAATGGGCACGTAAGTTAAATACACTCTTGTATAACATATTTCAGAATTATTTTAAAAGCTTCTTTTTGATCCTCAACTAGAGAAGAAAAGAAAGGGTGATAAGGAGCTTCCAGACTCCTGCTCCCAGCCAGTGGCTCTTTCCCGTAGCACCCTCCTCAAGATTTCTCCTGTGCTCTCAACTCCAGCCCCCCAGAGATGACCTTCCACCCTCCAGCACCCCGTCTCCACTGAATGGGAAAAATGATCCATAAATTTCCGCTTACCGTGCATCTCGGTTTGTGCAAACATATCACAGCTCATTATTTTTGTTTAAAGCAACTTAAAGCCAACTCTAGGCCTTGTCAGTCTGTAAGGATAGGACACCCAGTCTCAGACTCGTTGAGCCTTGTGCAGCCCCAGACCCAGACAGTGCCACAGGCTGTCACAGGCCATATCTCGGATGCCCTGCAGCCCTGTGCTCAGGTTAGCATCCCTGGTGACGTCATGCAGCCCACCCCCCACCCCCGGGTCCCCCCACTCCTCAGGCTCTGCATGGAGGGCTGCCTCCCCCTCGAGGACACCCCTGTCCCTGACAGTGGTTTCCACAAGAGCAGGAGAAGGTTGGCCCAGCCCCAGGGCTCTGCATTCTAGAAGCTTGGTATCTGCGCCAGGCCCGAAGCGGGCACTTAGGTGGAGGCTCTTTTGCTAAATGCACCAGGCACAGAGTCACCTCTGACCACTGCCCTTAGTCCTCGCAGGGGCACCCAGCCTCTCCCAAACCTGCCTCCAGATTATCAGTGGGGTGATGCACCATCCCCGACGGCCCCTGGGGTACCCACTCCTCACTCTGCTTACTTCCCTGAGAGCAGCCCCGCGTCCCCACCCCACCTCCCACCTGTGGTACCTGGGGAGGGGGCAGGCAGGCCCCTCTCAGTAGCTGTAGAACTTTCCAGGCTCTCCTGGCCGAAGGCAGAGAGCGCGTAGGGGAGGAGGGGGCTGGCAGCCTGAGAGCTGACCGCTCAGCACTGGCCTCCCTGCCCCCACCCGACCTCCCCCATACCCCCCCAGGGCCAGGGGCCACCTGCTGCCAGAAGCATGGGCGGCAGCTGGACCCCTGTAAGCAGGGCCCCGAGGAGCGGCTCGTCTAGAGCTGACTTTTGACCTCACCAGCACCGTAAGGCCTGGAGCGAGCATGCCTTGTGCACACACAGACTGTGCCTTGGAGCCCCGTTGTGTCTACAGGCTGGTTTATTTCTATAGGGCTGTCATGCTTTATCGCTCGTTCGAAATCCAAAAAGTCATTCTCTAAGTCATGTGCAGGCAAAGTCCAATCTGAACAGATGGACATGAGGCTTATTTACGTCACTTCATGTCAAGACAAAATAGTAATGCATCAGCTCCCGGGGTGGTGGCATTTCATGGCATATGCACGTCCAGAAAGCCAGAGTCCAAATCCCAGCCTGTGTGCAGAGGAGGGCCCCGCACCGGGGAAGGCTGAGGTCTCGGGGGGCCCCTGCTGCCCAGCCACCCTTGCTGGACATGCCTGTCCCTGGACGGGCGCAGGGAGCTGGGCCCCAGGGACATGTCACGTCCCATGTGCTCCAATGTGTTTTTCAAACAGGAGCAGGAGATGTGCCCACGGGAGACCCTAGGAGACATGGATGGAAGCCTCCAAGCGCCTCTCGGGCCAGAGCCAGGTCCAGGGAATGCTGCTGACGCCCCACACGCTGTCAAGGGCCTCTGATGACTGGATGCACAAGCATGCACTGGTTTGCACCCACGCATGCATGCACGAGTGCACACATTTGCACACACACACACACACCCCTCCGTAATCAGGTTTTCCCGGGCATAACCGTCTGCCAGCATCCAGAGTGACCAGCGGTAGCATGCACTCACGTTGCTCAAGTGGAATCATCTGGAATGTGAACATAGCGTGAATATGGCAACAGGTCTGGCTGCTTCCCTATTGTCCCCCGGAACCTGCCAGAACTTTCACAAGCAGAGGCAGGCTGTCTGGCGGCGAGCTCTCCTGGGAGCGCCCTGCTCTGACCTCCAGGATCTTATTCCAGTGTTGGAAGTCTCTCGTGGAGCTGTTCGCAAGGCTGCTTGGGACTCAGCAGAGAAACCTGGCCCGCGCCTGCCTGCCTGTCTGCCTGTCTGCCGGAGAGACAGAAGCAGCGGTGTGAAGGTGTTGTTCCAGCTCAGGCGGCTCCTTATCTCGCAGGAAAGCCCTCCCCGCTGCAGGGCGACCCCAGGCCGGGCAGGAAGGGGCTCTGGCCTTTCTGTTTCCTCCCGAAACATAGAGAGAGCCCAGGGACCAGCAGCCCAGTGCTCCCACTGCCCATCGCCCCCGTCTCATCACCCACACCCAAAGCCAAGGAGAAGGCCTGCAGAGGTGGACCACCCCTCCCCAGGCATTGCTCATCAGCCATCCTTGGGTGGGGAGCAGAGAAATCCTAAGGAAGAACCAGGGACAAGGACCAGGCCTTCTGCTTGAACTTCCTCATCCATCGGTCCCATCCACAAGCATCAGACCCCAAAGACACAGGGTCCCTTCCCCAGGGGATGGCCAACCACATCCCTCAGCACTGAGCATCTTCCTTTTAGAGGCGCCCTCCAGTTCCCGAATAGGGAAATGTAGACAAGATAAGGTCTCCCCGCCCCATCAAGAACAACCAATCCACATTTACTGATGGCCTCGGCCACGTGGCGCAGCCAGCCATGCAGAAACAAGAGGCCCCACGTCCACCAGATGAGAAGGGACACTTTGCAGGATGAAGGTGGAGCTATAGGGCCTGGAGCCTTGCAGCTATGAAAAATAGAAAGTTGGTGTCTTTGTAAGCCAGGGTTCAAAACCAGATTTACTGGCATCTCTTATTCCAATCACTTCTCTGCTAAGATCAGTATACGGGCAAAAACACCACATTCCGGGAATCACGTGGGTCTCCTGCCAAATCTAAGGAGAAGGCGCCCACCTTGGCTCTGCTCAGGACTTTACTACTTGCAGCAGGAACATCAGGCTGAGTGGAGACCACAGATGCACATTTAAACCCAAACAAGGTAAACCAGAACCGGTTATAAAATCCCTCGGAGCATGCTTTCTGGTCCCCTGGCTGAGGCGCTGGGCCAGGCTTGCTGGCCGGGGCCCTGATCCAGCCCTGCACACAACAGTCCTGAACCCAAGCAAGCAAACGCCTCCCTCTGCCTCCTTGAGACCTGATTTCGCAGCCCGTAAAGGAGACTAGGAATGGCGCGCACCCTCCAGGGCCCAGTGGGTGGGGAAGGGGGATGCAGCTCCGCGAGCCTCAAGCTGGAAGACACCGATGGGCGCCATGTGACAGAGGCCGGTTCGCTGGGGCTCCCCTGCGGAGGGCCGGGCCTTCGCGGGTGTCTGAGGTGGGGAGCCCGGTTCCTGCACCGGCTCCCTCTGGCTTCTGTCCTCCTGAGAGTGGCCAGACAGGTTCTCCTGGCCGTGGCAGCCGAGCGTGGCAGGCCAGAACACCTCGTTCTGAGCCATGTCCTGGAGGGCTGCCTTCCCCGTCCAGACTCCGTGTGTGATCAGAACGTGACCAAGGCATGTGTGGGTGTCGTACCCTCATGTGTCCCCAAGCGTGACCTGGAGGAGGCCACAGGAGGGAAAAATCCGCCTCGGTGGAGGTTGAACCTGCAGGAGTTTTTAGAGAAAGAGAAGAGACACAGAGAGAAAAGCCTGAGGCTTTTTCCTTTGTGCGGCTTCCTGGGAGGGCAGCGCCGGCCCCACATCCCCCCGGAGGGGTCTAGACAGCCTGGACAGCAGGTCGGCAGGGGATTCCCAGAGGTACCCGCTGATTCTGCAGGGCCACGGAGCCCCAGGAATCCCAGCCCCTCACTACACACAATGTGGGCAGAACAAAGCCTGAGGCATCTTGAGAAATCCCCATCGTCATGAATTTCACCCTCGGCCATTTACCATTAAAATCCAATCAAGTCCTAGAGCAAAACTCCATGATGTGGACCTGCTGGGGCTTCCGGAGCCTTCCCTCTGCTTGACCGGCCCTGCGCGGGCCCTCTCACGCCCTCACGTGGGTGTCCAGGCCCTGTCAGCGACCCCAACACCCTGCAAGACACCCACACTTGGCAAGATGGCTCAACCTGGAGCCTCCCTGAAATGAGCCACGGACCACCGGCCACGTGAGAGCAGGCTTCTGGGGAAGGGGCTTGGGGGTGGGGGGGTCCCGCGGCCTATCCTGCCTCCCGCTCAGCCCACCCTCCGCGGAGCCCTCCTGGGAAGCCTGCAGCAATTCCCCAGCACACTGTTCCCAAAAGCCCCTTCCGTAGGGCGCTCATGAAAATCCACAGCTGAAAATCAGGGCAGTCACAAACGCTCTCCCATTCATGGTTCTAAACACCCTGTGAAGGAGGGCGGTAATCTTCTCCACCCTGGAGAAGCTCGTTGGCCCCAGGTCGGCTGCCGGCAGAGCAGGGTCCGGGCTCCAGCTGGCCTGGTGCCAGGGGGGTCCTTAACCAGAGGGCCGTGGACTTGGGGGGATGCTCTTGTTCTGGAAACTGACATCTCCACAGGGCTATGTGCTGTGGGCAGGACAGCCACGCCCAGCCCACCCTCACCACCCACCCGGGAGGGGGCAGACACGTGGAGGGGACCCTGCTCCCCTGTCTCCCTCCAGCCCCGCCTGGTCACCAGAGTGGGGCAGTGATGGGGACCCTGGGACCTCCCAGACGGCCCACAGAAGCCCCTGGAGGGTGAGTGGCAGGGACTGCAGGGTGACTGGGGGAGCAGCCCCTTTATTCTGGGGACTCTTGGCCCTATTTTCTTAAGACTCTTGGGGTGGGGGAGGTGAGTGTGGAGTCTGGGGTCCCTGTCTTGACATCCTAACTGATCTCAGACCCTCTCAAATGTCCTCTGCCTCCAGATCCTGTCTGCGTCCTGTTTCTCTTCCTGGCACCCTGGGTGTGGACATATCGCAGCCCTGTGGGTGACACCGCAGAAGGACGTCTGTACTTGAACAGGGTAGAACCCCAAGGCCAAGCCACGGCCCCTCCAGCTGCTGCTAGTCCTGCCCATGGAGATAAAGCTGTTGTCCGTTGGCCGCGAGGGGACAGGGCCCCGGGGGCCCGGTGTTACAACTTGGGGTGGCAGTGCCCCCGGCCCCCCGGCCACTTCCCTCCTGCAAGGAGTGGAAACAGGCAACAGAGAGCAGCCTGGGCCTTCTCGCCGGCACAGCGCTGGGTCCCAGCCCGTAAGGGCCCCCAGCACCATCCACACGGCCCCCAGGACTCATCTCTTAGCTGCCCTCAGAGCAGAGACACCTGTTGCCCCCTTCATCACCAGCCTGGGCCCCGGTCAGGACAGCCCTGAGGAGAGTCCCGCCTACAAGTTGGGCCCCACCCCACACCTGGAGACTCGTGCCCTGCCTGGCCCGGTGCCCCAGGCGTCACTAATCACTGCATGCTCACTCTCCCGGGCACCCGGGCCAACGGGGAAACCGAGGCCAGCTGCAGCGTGACGTCACTGGTGCCCAGACAGTGCCGCAAGGCTGGACGACAGGCGGGCGTGCTCGGCCCCAGGGCCACCAGCACAGGGGTGCGGTGCTCCCGGCCTCCCTCTGCGGACAAGGGCAGGGGATCATCGGTGCCTAAATGCGGCGAGGAGCCCGCGGCAGGTGCGGACCACACAGGAGATGCATTTCGCAAGTGAGGCCCGTTTTGTCTCCAGTGAGCCAAGGAGGTGGCAAGGAGGATGGAGGGAGCGCGGTTTCCTTCTGTTCTGGGTTGTTTGCTCACCAACACTTGGTTCCGGGAAGAAGCCACTTCTCAGGAGGCGCAGCCCCTCCCCCACTGCCCTCTGGTCACCCGGCCCTGCCCCGCAGCTCACAGTTTGTCCCCGCGCCCAGTGGAGACGGCCCCTGTGCTGGGCACAGGCCCCCCAGAGGCGCGCCAGGATGTGAGAGCCTTTGCTGGATGAGAAACAACAGGCTTAGCACAAGCCAGTGACAAACAGGGATCACGACAGGGAGAGTCTCCTCCGGTTGGCAGGTGGTTGGCCCCGTTCTGCCAGGGGAGCGGGGATGGACGGAGCCTGTTGGCCGGCCCAGCTGACACAGGGCCGGGGAGGCCGAGGGGCCAGAGCAGCCGCTCCCTCTGTCCACAGGGCCTTTCTGCAGAGGGCCGGGGAGCCATGGGACAGGAGGGCCTGCTTGCTCCGCCCTGCACGCCTCCCCCAGAGGCGGCCTGGGCCCACGCCCGCACACCTCTGCTCACTGCCTTCCTTGCCTAGCCACCTGGAGCATGCCTCCCGGTCCCGGTTCTGGATCTTCTCGCGGTGGAATGCCGTGTGCAGAGCTCCCCGGACACCGGCGTGAGAGCCCACGGTGGCCTCACCACGGTGGCAGCTGGTCGTGGGTGACAAATGCACGCAAGGTCTGGTATCTGCAGCCAGGTCTGTGGGGCCCTGGCCTCCCTGGAGAGCGTGAGCCCCCTGAGAAACCAGCCTTCCGCTGGTGGTCTCTCCACTGGCTGTGCTGGCCACACCATTCGTGCCCAAGGACAAACGTATGATCTCTTAGGAGTTTCTCTCCGAATACATTCTAACGATGTACTTTGAACCCAGATATCACTGAACGCTGCAGAAAGAGGCCGTCCCCTGCTCTCTCACCTTCCCCCGGGCCTGGATTCCTGCCTCGGCTCTCCTTGTGCAAGGTGCCAATAGGAGGTCCTGGGGCTCAGTCCCCATCAGAAAGGAAACTGTCTCTATAAAGAGGACAGGGCTTTGCAGAGACACAATGCAACCTACTTGGTATCTCATTTGGGGGATGCTTGCATTAAAGAATAACCACTGTGATTTGCGTGAAGTCCATGAGCCACGTGAGAGGGCTGGGGGCTCGCTCGCACCTTCGTGGAAATGGACGCAGAGGCACGAACACCCTGCCCAGGTCACCTCTAGGCTCCCGTCCTTGGGACGCTCCCCTTGCACTCTGGGCCTGGTCCGTTCTCCCTTCTGGACGTCCCTCAGCGGCAGGGACACGCAGAGGCCTTCCTGCATTCCTGGCACTGGGGGCTGCCGCGTGGAGGGTCAGGTGGGCAGAGGAGGAGGGGGCTGCGCCCTGCACTCTCCCCACCCTGTGAGCAGCCCAGAGGTCTGGAAGGAGGGCCAGCTGGTAGGGTGAGTGACAGGACTCAGGACTTGGCTGGGGACCTCCAGGGGGCCGGGTTGGGGGGGTGCTTCCTCTGTCCGATATTCAGATAGGGGAGAAGTAGCAAAGACACAGATGCGGGAAGAGAGGTGATTTCTTGGACACAGCAGGACCCCCAGTGTCACCCTGGCTCCTTGGCCAGGTGGCCCTGCTGCAACACACTCACAAGAGAAGGTGACCCTCCAGATGCACCAATGCATCTAATCCCCTCACTTCCAGGAAGGAGGCCCCGATTGTTCTAGAAGGAGGCCGGTCGGCATCGGCTTCCACCCAGAGAAGTGTCCCTGGTCGTTAGCTTCTCAGGTCCACTGGCAGTGGGGCCCTGCTCCCGTCCTGTGCCTCCAGACTGGGGCCGACTGGGGCCGACTGGGTCAGCAGAGGTCAGTGTTCGTAGCTGGGGAGAGGCCGGCCGCGCCGATGAGGGCTGAGTGGGCGGTCACTGTGGCCTGGTGCCGAGCGAAGGCCACGCTCGGCTCTGGGTGAGCACCGGGAAGGTGCCTGCAGGGGTCCCTGCCGCCGAGGAAGAAGGAGAGGCATAAAGCTCACCCCCTCTTTGGTGAGGATGACTTCAGCAAATATTTGACCTTGACCCCTGGTTTCCCCGTATTTCAAGATAAGCCAGCCGGCGGGTGCCCACACCTCCAAGTGATGGGGACAGCAGAAGGGAGGTGGGCTTGGCCTGGTGAGCACACAGGACCGGCAGACCAGCCTCACAGCCCTGGGCCCTCGCCTCATGCAGGACTCAGCCCTGCGCTTGTCCTCAGGGGGGATCAGGGCAGCTCGGAAGGCAGTCAGAAAGCCTCTAGCACAAGGAGAGGCTGGTGTTGGTGAGCTGAGCGGCCACCTGTGGACTAGGTCTGTCTCTAAAAAGTCCCGCCAACCTCTGAGGCATCCCCAGAGAGGCAGATTTCTCCAGTTACATGTTAGATCTGTTGTTTTGCTAGTAACAGATGATAAAATCGTCATGTTCTTTTATTATGAAAATATGATCGAGTTAATTATTTTTAGAAGTGCCATTGGGTCAGGCGCCTGTGGGGAAACACACAGAAATGCAGAGGGCCCGTGAGGGGTCAGGTCCCGAGGGAGCCAATGAGTCAGCACGGAGGGTGCAGATGAAGGGTCTGCACCACAGGGGTGACCTGGGGTTAGGGAGTGATGGGGTGAGGGCCAGGGAATGGCTGGTGGGGGAGGGCAGGAGGGAGGGGAACAGGGGACAGGGAATGGGAGGACTGGGGAGGAGGAAGGGGGAGGGGGGCAAGGAGAGGAACAACGTACCCATAAACCAGAGTGAGGGGGTTCTGGGCAAGGGTGTGGGGCTGGCCCCTCAGGGCACAGGGAAGGGCAGAGTGTGATCCCTGGGCCAGTGGGAGACATACAGCAAGCCGATTCATGAGAGCCCAGACTCCGGGCACTAAGTGCTAGGGGGGACCTCAAGGGACCCGAGCACCCCCTCGCTGCCCCCGCACTCCAGGTGGCTGAACATGTTCTGTGGGGGATGATAGGGGGCTGCGAACTCTCTCCTGCTCCCCCCATTGTAAAGGGTGACCGACTTCCCTCCTTGGGGTCCGGGCCGCTCCCATGACACTCCTCACGGGGACCCAGGAGAAGAAGGGACCAGATTGCCAAGCATTGTAGCTGCCCCCTCCTCCCTGGGCATCTTCTCACCCTGGGAAGGGCCAGCTGTCCCCAGGGAGGGCCTGGGCATGGGAGTGATGTTGTCCTGGCCCCGAGAGGCCAGCCCCCCACAAGAGGGGTATCGCCAGATGACTTCCGTCAGCTCCAGGAGCAGCAGGGGACCCGCCGAGCCCAGCCCTGCCCAAACTCCTCATCCACAAATCAGGGCATACAATTAAATGATTGTTGCTCTAAACCTCTGAGTGTGGGGTGGTGGGTGTGCAGCCGCAGAGCATCGGGACAGACGTCTCTGTCCCACTCCCCATCGCCTCCACGAGCTCGTCCCTGTCTGCCTGGCGGTCCCAAGCAAGGTGGAGGAGGGGACAGGCGGAGGCCCAGCGCTCACCCCGCTGCACCCCGCACACACGGCCTCGGGAAGACAGAGCCCCTGCAGCAGTGACGGTCTTCAGTGCGTACATACATCTCACGCAGTGCAGGGGGCGTGCAAGACCCAAGTGACAGCAATGTGCCGGAGCAATGAGGTATTCTTAGCCAAGACCTGAATTTTACTAGTGTCAGTGGGATTTCAGGGAGCACCTTCTGAGGCGTTAACCCATTGTTCCCACTGGAAACCCATTTCCAGTGCAGCAAGATGTCTGTCTTCATTACTCTACCCCACGGGGTGACCACGAACCTCAGCAGCCTCAGCCTTGGTCCTGAGAGTGTGAGGTTTTTCCTAACGAGGGGAAACGTCCCCAGGGCGATAAAACGGATTCTAAGGGACCAACAACTGACCCTCCTTAGAGAAGTTCTCATGGACAAGAGCAGAGGAGCTGGCCCTAACCCTGCTCTGTACCTCCCAGCCAGGGATCCGGGACAAGTCGCCTGACCCGTGTGAGCCTCAGTGTCCCCATCCAGAACACGGGCTCCAAGACTGGTACGCCCACATGCGAGCATGCTCTGCTCTCACTCCAGCCACGAGTGGTTGGCTTGCAAGGTGCCTCCCAACGGACCCAGCCACACGACGGTCTGGAATGTTCACGAGCGGTCTGGAATGGCGCTCTCGGCAAGGGTCAAGAAGGACTCCCGGGCCGCATCCAGACTCGGCCTGTGATTCCTTAGTGCACCGGCCAAGGAGGAGGCAGGGAGAGGGGCTGGCCCAGGCGCTGGGGCCTTGCCATCCCAGGTTTATAGACGCTCCTCCACCATGGCGCTGGCCGGCATCCGAGACTCAGAGCAGCTGGGCTTCCTCACTCACTCTGCTCAGCAAAGGTCCACAGTGACCCCACCTGCTCCAGACCTCTACCTCTAAGCAGGCCAGGGCATGTGCTGCGGCCCAGCGGCCAGCCCTGCGGTCATCCCCACACCCTCCGGGAGCAGGAAACCGAAACCTCCTGCTGAAAGAGATGCGGCCGCCCCATTGTTTTCATTCCAGGGGCCCAGGGAAAATGCTGCAATGGGACGTGTACGTCCACGCGGGCACGCTGTGGCAGACCGCAACGGGAGATGGTCGTCCCAAGACAACCTGACTGTGGTTCTTCCCTTGGAGGGGCGCCGGGCACCCAACCTTGCAAGGCTGTTCCGGAGTCCGCGTGGTTTCAGGGTTGCCGGAGGCTTAGGGATCTGAAGAACAAAATGTGTTTTGTTTTTTACAAAGAGGCTGTGCTCGGGCTGGGCAGGGCATCCAGCCACAGAGTTTCCCAGCTGAATCGTCCAGCTGAACAGATAAGGGCTGTGCTGGGCGGCCTGACCTTCTGGCCGCGGCGAGAGTCCACCGCCTGGGGCAACTCTCCTCTCTGGTGCCAAATTCTCACCTGTCCGATTGCAGGCAGCATAGCCGGCCCGCAACTCTCCCAGAGTCCGCACCCCAGCTGTGTGTCCCCATCAAGGCCCTGCCCCATGTGAGGCTCCAGGCCCCTCAGAAGCAAGAGACAGTGATGGGTGTCACAAGGTTCGGGGAAATGGCCAGAATAGCTGGGCTCTGGCCGGGGTGACACAGCGAGGGAAAGACTCGGTGCTCGGGCAGCTCAGGGAATACCCGAAAGAGAGTGGAGTGGGACCATGCTCTCAAGGAAATGTGGGCTTTACTCAGATAGGAGAACAGAGGCAGGACATTCTAGGCAGAAGGAATAGTCTGCAAAGGTGTACAGGTGTGAAAGGTCAGACTGAGGAAGGGTGGGTGCCCCCATGGTTCTTACGGCCGTGATCACCCCCAAATACACCATTTGCCCTCAGATGCTCGCCACAGATCCTTCTTCTAGGAGGGCCCCGCCTAGGTAGGTGCACCCTGAGCAGCGCCGGGAAGCATCTTCCCGTCTTCCAAGTCCAACATGTGGGCTCCCTGTTGAGGTCCGGCCTCCCCGCCTCCACACTCTCCCTGGCCACCTCCTCCCACCTCGGAGCTGCAGGCCTGGCCTTGAGAAGCCGGGCAGTGTGGACGGTGTGCCCGGCAGCCTCCCTGTGCCCTCCGGCCAGCCTCCCACTGCGGGGCGCAGGCCCCGAGGACTGGTTGCGGACCCCATCACACGGGAGCGGGGCGGCCGGTGCATCCAGCTCCCTGATTTGGTGGCCCCTGGACCCACGGCACCAGTAGCCTGGCCATGGCTGTCCCTAGAAAGGCAGCGACTCGCTGTTGCCGAGACCAAGCCCGACAGCGACCCATCTGTGAGACCCCAGGCAAAGCAACACTAAATTTGGAGCTACTTCGGGGACCTGGTTTCTCAGCTGAGGTCCCCTGACTTTCTGGTGGTGTCCAAGCAGGGTTAGCTGCTTCCTTCCCATCTAATTCATTACCCCATTTTTATTCCTCTTCTTAGCTGCTTTCTCGTCTTTGCACATCTGGATTTGCCCTGTCCTTGGGAGAGAGTAGAAGCATGTCCCCCACTTCCTCGTGGAGCCCCCCAGGCACGGGACATCCCAGCCAGACACGCATTGGCTGTGCACGCGGCACCCAAGACTGTTGGCCCCAGAGTAAGCCAGCCACCGCCTCTCCCCTCTGTGGCTCAAACCACGTTCCATCTCCCTCTCTCCGCTCCCAGATGGGCGAGGGTGACACAGGCCCGGAGTCCCTCTGGGAGGAGAGATTAGCTCACTGCTCAAAGAGCTGCTTTGTGGGTGTTGAGAGTTTGCTTCAAGGGCACATTCCAGCTCTGTGTCCCGTAGAACGCAGGAAGTGGGCACCCCTAAACCCCGCCTCTCACCACCCCACTCCCCGAAGAACTTCCAAATAGGTGTCTGCACTGGCCAAGGGCAGGGCCAGGGACCAACCGCGGGGACCAGGAGGGGTCGGCGACCCTAAGTCTCGGGCTGTGTCCCAGCCCCACAGCCGTGCAGGCAGGTCCATGCTGCTCTGGGTGCCCCTGGAGCGCTGCCCCTGCCTGGGTTCCAGCTGCTCAGCTCACTTCCAAGCTACTCCAGTCTGCCGATGTCCTGTTCAGGTCTGTCCTATAGAAACAGCCTTCCTGAGTGCCTGGGTGGCTCAGTCGGTGAAGCATCTGCCTTCGGCTCAGGTCATGGTCCCAGGGTCCTGGGATCGAGTCCCACGTCGGGCTCCCTGCTCAGCGGGAAGTCTGCTTATCCCTCTCCCTCTGTCCTTCCTGCTTGTGCTTGCTCTCTCTCTCTTAAATAAATAAAATCTAAAAAAAAAAAAAAGTCTTCTTCTCCATGTCACCGCATCCCCTAAAACCAGGTTCAGTAAAACTGCAATGGGACAGCACCGCACACCCATTAGAAAGGCCAAAATCTGCAACAGTGACGCCACCAGACCGTGGCGGGGATGCCGAGCGGTAGGAGGTGGCCTTACTGGGAAGTGATGAGGACTGGCCCAGCCACTGTGGAAGATAGGACAGCAGTTTCTCAAAACTAAACATCCTTTTACCATGTGATCCAGCAGGTCGTGCTCCTTGGTATTTACCCAGATGAATTCAGAACTGATGTCCGCATAGAAGCCTGCATGCAGATGTTGACAACAGCTTTATTCATCATTGCCAAGGCTTGGGAGCAACCAAGACATCCTTCCGTAGGTGAATGGATGAGCACACCGTGGTCCATCCAGACAGTAGAATATCGTTCAGTGTTGAAAAGAAGTGAGCTATCAAGCCATGAAAAGACATGGAGGAAACTCAAGTGTCTATTACCAGGTGAGAGAAGCCAATCTGGAAAGGCTATGACCTCCTGGAAAAGAGAGATCTAGGGAGACAGTAAAGAGATCAGGGGCGCCTGGGTGGCTCAGGCGGTTGAGCGACTGACTCTTGGTTTCGGCTCAGGTCATGACCTGGACGTCGCGAGATTGAGCCCTAGTCAGGCTCCATGCCGGGCATAGAGTCTGCTTAAGATCCTCTCTCTCCCTCTGCCCCTCCCCCCATTCGTGCTCACTCTTGTCTAAAATAAACAAATAAATCTTAAAAGAGAGAGAGAGACAGATCAGTGGATGCCAGGGTTGGGGAGAGAAGGATGAGCAGGTGGAGCAGGGGTTTTTGGGGCGGTGAGACTACTCTGCATGACACTGTAACGATGGATACGTTTGTCTGAACCCATAGCATGCACGATGCCCAGAGTAACCCCTAAGAGTAAACCCTAAGGTGATCTCTGGCCTTTGGGTGATGATGACATGTCCGTGCAGGGTCATCAGTTGTAAGAAATGCCCCACTCGCACGGGGGTGCACGCGGGGAGGCTGTGCGTGGGTGGGGCAAGGGGGCATGAGGGCAATCTCTGTTCCTTCCGCTCAATTTTGCTGTGAACCTAAAACTGCTCTAAAAATAAATAAATAAGTAAAGCTTTTCATTTTTTTAAATAAGTAGATACAGAGCTGGTAGCTCACATAGACTGCTGACCTGACTCTCTTTCCTTAGAAGGCAGCCCGGGGCCGGGGCCTGCGGCCTCTCTCGGGCCCACAGGCCGAAACAGCAACCATGTTTCTGTGCTCACATCACAAACGAGGATCTACGGGGAGTCCCAAGAGAGAGAACAAATAAGGAGCAGAGGGTGAGGGAGAAGCAGACTTCCCACTGAGCAGGGAGCCCAATGTGGGGCTCGATCCCAGGACCCTGGGATCATGACCTGAGCCAAAGGCAGATGCTTAACGACTGAGCCACCCAGGCGCCCCCAAAGGGGAAATTTTAAAAGGGGCCATGGGGACACACAACCATTTCCACCTGCAGTTACATTTGCTTCACTGTAGGCCTGGCAATGGGCTGTGGTCAGTGTGGATGTTCCTGTGTTCATGCATATGGCTTTTATTGGAATTAGTGGCTAGAAACACCCAGTGTTCATAAATAGATTAGGAGGCTCTTCGAAAAATGGGGCTAAAATCTGCTACAGATAGAATCAAAACACTTGGGGCGCCTGGGTGGCTCAGTCGTTAAGCGTCTGCCTTCGGCTCAGGTCATGATCCCAGCATCGGGCTCCCTGCTCGGCGGGAAGCCTGCTTCTCCCTCTCCCACTCCCCCTGCTTGTGTTCCCTCTCTCGCTGTGTCTCTCTCTGTCAAATAAATAAAATCTTTAAAAAAAAAAAAGAATCAAAACACTTGTGTGTGTCTTCTTCCTCCTTCCGCTTCTTCCTCCTCCTCCCCTTTCTCCTTCTTCTCTGCAAGAATGACCCTGGGCATATCCTTCTATGTTTTCAGTGCACGGGGGGTTTGATTTAAAGTTTTTTTTTTTTTTTTTTTTTTAAATTTTATTTATTTATTCATGAGAGACAGAGAGAGAGAGAGAGAGGCAGAGGAAGAAGCAGGCTCCCAAGGAGCAGGGAGCCCGATGCGGGACTCGATCCCAGGACCCTGAGATCATGACCTGAGCTGAAGGCAGACGCTTAACCATCTGAGCCACCCAGGCGCCCTTAAAGTTTTTATTGCACAAACATCATACCATGAATGCTTGGGTCTGCAAAGAGCAGGCAGAATCCCAGCCTTAGCAAGCTACATCGTCCTGCTGAATGCTTAGGAGATTAGATTTTCATGTGGCCCACAGGAGTTACGGTTCCCTCCAGCACCCTCTGACGTGTGGGATGGTGAATTCCAAGTTTATGATCGTCTTTGTTCCCTCCTCCTGTGGGAGACAAATTCCTTCCGGAGCTGCGGCTGCTGGTGAGCATGAGTGGACTGCGGAGTCACGCTCTGCTCTTCTTAGCAGACAATCTTGTTTTCCTCCAGCTTTGGGAGGCGGAGGCTGAGGCAGCGACTTTGGGGTGGCCCTGCCTCAGCTGTCCTTCCTTAGCCTCACTTCAAGTGACTAAAAAGGCAAACCTCCCAGCCTAAGCTCTCTCTCTCTGAAATAAATAAATAAAATCCTTCAAAAATAAAGAATAAGATAAAATCTCCCCCTTGACATGAAGACCCACGACAAAACCGTTTATGGTGTTGGAAACATTAAGTGGGGAGTCCTCACTTCAAATGAGCCAACTCGTGCAAACAGATTTCCGTCACTATTAGCAGCATTTTGCATGTTTCCCTGCATTGTTTTCCAGATTAAACATGGTGCGTGATGGCTGTCCACGAGCGTGATCTCCTCTAACATGGAGCTGAAGGCGGTGGGGCCCACGGGCCATCCGATTCTGAGCAGGCTTCACGGCCTGCAAGCGGGGAGGGGCCTGGAGTGACCGTTCATGCCCAGGGAGGAGGGAAACCAGTAGCTTGATGGATGAGCGTGCAAACACACACACCACAGTCAACAATGCGCTCATCCTCGCCTCCGGATGCAAGTCGGACACTTGTGTGCAAGCCTGTTTGGACCTCTGTCCTTCCCTGGGTGTCTTGATGTTTGTCCACGGCTCCAGACGCAGATTTCCCGAAGCACAGTGAACGAAAGGGCTCGGATCGCATGGCACTTCCTCACTCGCTACTCTCTTCCCACCGGTTGTGGTCAGTGATGAGAACAACGAGGCCTAACTCTTCAGGTCCGGCCACCATGAGGAACAGGTCTGGAGAAAGGCACACACGAGGGACGTATGCCCCTGATCGCTGTCCCAGCTGTGTGGGGCTTCCAGGAGAGATTTTCCTCCAGAAGCGACACCAAGAGCCTGGTGGTGCCCCCCTGCCCAAGCAGCCCGTTCCTCCTTCTGCATCTCGTGGAAACAGAGGAAGGAAATCAGAGCCACATGCTGCCCCAAGAAGGGCACGCCGCTCTCCTCTCACTCGTTCCGCGAACACTACCCGCTGCGCTCCGCAAAGACAAGGAAAACTCAGCCGTGCACCTGTCCTGCAGGTGTTCACGGGTATAGTTGCCCATCGAGAGGTGCCTGTGGCGTCACAGAATGAGTGTGCTCCCCCTACCCCGGTCTCGTGCAGGTGGGAGGGTGCGAGCTCCACAGTCACTGGGGACCCAGAGGCCTGTCACCACCGGAACCTCCATGTCCGGCCAGTGGAACATGAATGAAGATGCAGGGGATTCGGGACCAGAGCCCAGACGGAGGTCCCGAGGTCGCGCCCACCTGCAGTGGGACCTGGTGCCCCAGAGGGAGGGGGGAGGGGGGAGCATGCACACATCCCCGTCCCCTGGTCTGGTTGCCCCAACCAGGAAACATCAGCCACTCCACACGGGAAGTTGCTCCCAGCAGGACCTGACAAGACCTGTGTGTGCAGCGGGGTGCTCACGGCCAGTGCTCCCGATCTCCCACTAGCATCCAAGTCCAAGGGCATCCTTCCATCTCAACGACTTAGCTTCTTCCTGACAACTTTCCTTTGCGAGTACAATTTTATTTTTTCAAACACATTTAAGCAGAACAGAGCAACATTTCAAGCAGGAAAATAAAATGCTTTCTCTACAGAGAACATTTTTTTTCCCTCCTCTACTGGATCACTTAGTAATGGAAGCTCCCAACAGCAAATGTGTAATCTCCTGCAGATCACACATGAATATTTAAAATTGTTTTCTAGATGCCCGGGAAAACGTGTAGGTCACCAGCCCTGTTCTTGTTATTTCCAGTGCTTTCTGGTTGGAAAAGGGAAAAATGAGAGCCCGGGTGCCTGTGTATACGGAGCCTGGGTGAGGTGGCCTAGGGACCCCCAGGAAGGATGTGCCGTGGGACATGCTTTCTGTTTTATGAGAGACAAAAGAGCCGCTTTCCCAAACAATGGAAACTGATACCTGAACGGTCAGTGGAAGCAACAGATAGTTTATTCCTAACATGAGGCCTACGGTCCACATTTTCGGAAGATGCTTCTCGCAGCGAGGAAGCCTCCACCTGCCTGACCTCCGAGATTCAGTAGCGCGGTCCCGGTCTCCATATTGCTATGCACCTGTTCCCTGCAATGACTAAGCAACAAAACTCAGAACACAGTAGCCGAAAACAATAGCTGTCACTGAGATCTCTCCTGGGCTCACCTGGGCGTCTCGGGCTCAAGGACCTGTGAGACTCAGCTAAGGGATGGAGGGGGCTGCAGTCCCTCCCGGCTGGAAGGTCGGTGCTGGCCGCGTGAGTGTCCTGTCTGCTGGCCTCCCCCCGCCCCGGCCCAAGGGCAAGCAAAGCCAGAGAGAGGAGCCCGGTGGCCTCTGACAGTGACAGATCCCGTGACAGGCTCCAGCACCATTGCAGAGGGTGGGGATAACGACCCCTGCCTCTCGGGGTAGGAAGATCAGTTGCACTGGAAGACAAGCCTGTGGGGGGCAATGGACGCTGGCAGGATCTCTTTGGAAAAGGCAATCTGCCCCAGGGTCTGGTGTGAAAATCTTGCTCCTGGACTCACCTAAGCCTCAAATAAGAGAAGCCTCTTAGAGAGGTGACATGACCCAGCTGGGCTCACGCGGCCAGGACCAACACTGGGAGGGATTGAGACTGGGACAGAGGCAGTGGGGCTCCAGAGCCCCAACCCCAGCATCCCACTAGGAAGCTCTCCACTGAGGGGCCTAAAGGGCACTCGCTCTCTCCCCGCAAGCATGGGGTTAGCCTAACTAAGCTGTCAGGGCAGGGGGACAGGGAGTGAGGTAAGCTCTCAGGTCTGTATTATCAACAGTGACGGATCACAGCCGGGCCTGCAGCTCCCGACCTCTCCCCTTCCAGGACCCGGCACACACACTCCGTTCACCCCCAGCCACGTCCGCGCCAAGGCCAAACGCTGGGCGTCTTTAGAGGGAGACAGAAGATTGGCTTTGGAGACTTTCCTGCCGAGGCTGCAAGATGGCAGCTCGAAGGCAAGTATGAATTTCAGTGGCTGGGCAAACAACCCTGGGGTCCCAGGACTTCGTGCCGTGTGACAGGTGCCTGATCTCGGCCCTCTCAGACCCCGGCCCTGCCCCGCTCAGACCGCCGGCAGTGGAGGGGGGGAAATCTTGCTGGAAGTAGGTCTCCGACCACAGGACTCCAGGGATGGTGAACAGTTGCCCTCGGGACTCAGGGAACGCGGGACCTGCTCCAGGCCCCAAGAATTCTGTGGAGCCTCTCTGGGGTCTCAGAAGACGGCTGGCGACTGCCCACAGCCCGCTCGCTCTCTCTCTCTCCAGCATTCCACTGGACTTTGGAAAAGTCAGGGATGGGGCCATCGGGTGGAGGGCCAGGGCCGGCATCAGGCAGCAGCCACCCAGCGGGGTACCTGTTGTGACAGTAGTGAAGGTGGGCAGATGCCTGTCTGCACCCCCACACCCCCGGGGGGCTCAGCCGGGCACACCGGGTTGGGAGGAATGGCACTGGTCCTGCGCAGTGGATGTGGAACCGGGAGACCCTGGACAGACTCACTGAGAGCCCCTCCTGGATGCACTTCCGCCAGGCGGGGGTCTCCAACCTGCTCGGATCCTGCCAGGGGGTGTTCCAACAACGGCCTGTGGACTGATGGGAGGCAGCCCTGTGCTGTCCCTGGACGGGGGGAGGCAGGACGGGAGGACCCCGAGCGGGGGGGGGGGCGGGGGAGGACGGCCCGACCAGTGGGCTGGAGCCCTGCCCTGGAGCATGTTGGCGGCGGCTGTCCTGGGCAGGCCTGGACACGGTGACCATCACTGCATCTCCTCACTGCAGTGCAGAGGGGCCCGCCGGCAGCTCCAAATCCCCTCCCTCCCGGTCAGCGGCAGCCCCTGCAGGGCCCAGGAGGCAGTGAAGGGAAGGGACAGGAGAGGTCACACCCCACCAGGACTCAGACTCCGTGCCTTCTAGGAAGGCAGCTGACCGCTCAGGGGCTGTCATTCCCGGGACCCTCCCCAGGAGGCCAGGGTGGTGACAGCCCACAGGGCCTCTAAAGTGGTGCGCAGCTGGGCGGGCCTGGGGGCAGGAGCATGCCCTCCCCGGCACCTCCCCCCACCTCCAGCATCCTTCCCCAGGGCGGGGGCGGCAGCAGCATGAGGATCTCTGTTTTGGAGAGGTTCAGAGGGCACAGGGAGGAGGGAGGGCAACCTTGGTGCGGGGCGGTGGCCCAGAACGCTGGTCCTCAGGAGGAGACTCTGCCCACCCCCTCCCCGGGGGGATGGAGACTGCCAGTTGGCTGTGATTTTCCTGCTGCCCCACTTGGCCGTGAGCCTGGGGAAGTGAAAGTCTGATGTTCCTCATTACCCACAGACTGTAGTGATTACAAGGCAGGGGCCCCGCCCGGGGGCTGCCCACCAGCACACACGCTGACCAGGGAGTACTCGGATGCGAGGAGTGTGCTCGGGAGAACAGCTTACTCCTCGGGTCCCCAGACCCCGAACATGGAGCCCGAGCATCTCCCGGGCCTGCTAGCCTTGCTCCCGGCCTTGGTATGAGGCTCCTGCAGCCTCTGTCGGGGGCCGGGAGGGGAGGGGACTCTGGGGCAGCCAGGATGGGGTGCAGGAAAGGCAAGCACAGGGATGTCCGAGGGAAGGAAGGAGAGACAGACCCAGCCCAGCAGCTGCTCTTTGAATGGAGCTTGCAGGAAGGCACGCCAGGCAGCCGAAAGGAATGTCAGCAAGCGAGCATCAGGGCCGAGAAGCCATTCCGTTTCCCGTTATGCGGTTCCCTCCAGTGCACCCTGCAGGGGCCAGGCCAACTCAGAACATTCAGTACAAGAGCTGAGCTGTCGGCTCATCCCTAAAGAATCCTCCAGCTGCTGGTGCCAAGGCTGCTTGGAAAGCAGGCTTCCTGGTATAGGAGAGCCTTACACTTGAGAGAACAAAGCTGGGAGAGCAAGACTTCCCGGGGGTGGGAGGCAATGGCCGGTGTGATGGCAGCCCGAAAGCCACCTGAGTCAGGACTGGAGGTGCTGGGGGCAGAGAACTGCAAGAAGGCATTCCCAGTGGAGCTGCGCTGGGGCTAGCCAGGGTTTCTCCACACGGGGCTGGTTTTTCCAATGATGATTAGTTTTGCGTCAACTTGACTGACCCAAAGGACGCCCAGATTGCTGGTGTGTCTGTGGCAGTTTCAGAAGAGATGAGCATTTGACTCAGAAACTGAATAGAGAGCCCTCCCTCGCCAATGGGGATGGGTGGCACTCGGTCAACAGCACCGTGCGGGAGGAGGATGAATTCGCTCTCTCATCTGGAGCAGGGGCGTCCATCCTCTCTGGTTCTCCGTCCTTCTGTCCCCGCATCTCCCGCGTGCAGGCGGTGGTGCTTCTCAGCCTCCATAAGCACGTGGGCCAGTTGCTAGGATAAATGTCCTGTACTTAGAGCAACATGTCTCCTGTGCGTTCTGTTTTTCTGGAGACCTTGTTACAAGTTGTGTGTTTTCAACGTGCTGCCTTCTCTAGGTGAAAAGTGACCACAGCGCCCTCACCATGCCTGCCTTCTGCAATAACCCATAACAGAGGAAATGGTCCCATCGGGCAGGGGACGAACCGGGGAGACGCTGCCCCTGAGCGGTGTAAAGGGACAGACGCTTCCCCTGGGAGCCCACCGGGGGCTGCTGGGGACGGCAGACGGCTCAGCCAGGGAGAACGGAGGCGGCAGAGCGTTTCTCCATGGGTAACCGTGGGATTTGATTACCTTACAGCTTCTAGAGAAAACAAAGTTGCTGGAACGCTTGTTGCACCCTGCGGATGTGGCTTCGTGGCCTGGTTGTCACTGTGGAGCCTGCTTTGCACCTGCGGTGACTCTGATTCCCGAGATTTACCCAAGAACACGCAGCTGTGCTTCAGCATTTGTTCCCAGGAAGCTTTGCCCCCGAGGTTGAAACCCACTGTTGATGTTGCTGCTCAGCTTCCAGGCTCCATCCTTGCTCAGCGGGGGCTGGCCAAACAGTTGCATGTATATGTTTTCCCGTAGATATAGACAGAGATAAGCAACAGATGGACGAAAGAAAGAAAGAAAGGGAAAGAGAGAAAGAAAAGGAAGAAAGAAAGAAAGAAAGAAAAGAAGGAAGGAAGGAAGGAAGGAAGGAAGGAAGGAAGGAAGGAAGGAA